>NC_089785.1:33453259-33710759 GCF_040412425.1 Macrobrachium rosenbergii
AAGTGGAGCGGCGCATATGGAAGACACGACGTATCACAGAAGAGCTTCAAAAGCCTGAAATCGCGGAAATTTGGACGTAATAAATAGGACCTAATAATGTGCTGGAGAACTTGAATTGCTGAAGCGAGGGGGAGGGGTAGGGAGAAGCCTAGGCTTACGACAGGTTAAAGGATTGAGAACTAGAATCGCCATAGTCGGGGGTAGGGGGGAAGCCTAGGCCTACTTACTACATGTTAAAGAAAAGAGAAGAATAGAAACGCTGGGACCTAAGAATTATCATCGCTGAAATGGAAACAGACAGTAAAACGGCTTGAGAGGTGTAACATGAGGAAACCTCGCAGTTGCACTATGAAACAATTGTTAGGAGAGGGTGGATAACATGATGGAAAAAAGAGAATATGAACGGAGGTACAGTAAAAGGAATGAGCGGGGTTGCAGCTGGGGGACATAGGGACGCTGCAAATAACCTTAAGCAATGCCTGCAGCGCACCGCATGAGGTGCACCGACGGCATTACCTTCCTACGGGGACTACAGGTTAACAGACTGAGAGCCTGAATTGCCAAAGTCGGGGTAGGGGGAAGCCTAGGCCTACTACAGTTCACAGGATTGTAATTCAGAGAGAACTCTGTACTTTGCCAAGGTCCACACACGCATAACAGGACACAGAGCATGACAGAATTACAAAGAAGCGGCAGTAATATAATAAATACGACTGATCGTCGAAAGAAGCTGTAAAACAACATACTTGTATTTAGATCGTTTATAGAGCGATGAGAACGAAATGACTGAAATACGTGAACATAGGCCTCTGGGGAAAAATCTGATCGCTATGACGAACACATACCAACAACACACACACACACTCTCTCTAACACATACATATATATATAATATATATATTTATATTTTTATATAAATTTATATATATATATATATATATAGAGACATTTAGATATAGAGAGAGAGAGAGATAGAGATAGAGAGAGAGAGAGAGAGAGAGACAGAGAGAGAGAGAGAGAGAGAGAGACCAACGGCTATCAGTAAACTACCTATAGCACGTGCTATAAATTTACACCTATAAGCCTACAGCACAAAAAAAACTTTTTATAACACCAACATTATATAATAATAATTGTTATAAATAGTCCCTGACTGCTTACTGTAGTAAGACATATTGATCTATTTCTTTTCTGAAGAACCAGTTAAACAGAACAGGTAAGTGTCTGTAGTTAAGTAGTTCTGTACTTCAGTTGTAAATACGTGTTAGTGCAGAGTTGACTGGAAATTAAATGGGGGCATATTTGGCTGGGTAAGTTTAATCATCATTCTTACACTCAAATATTAATCCACAAACATCACTTACTGTCGAATTCACTTTTACGCTGGGAATAACTTACGTCCCATTGCAAATTATATGTAATAATACAACCAAGGGGAATTTAGGACTATAAGTAATAGTACAACCAAGGGGGAATTAGGCATATATTTATGTAATAATACAACCAAGAGGGAATTAGGCCTATAAGAAATAATACAGCCAAGGGGGAATTATAAGTAATAACAACCAAAGGGAAATTATACCTATTAGTAACAAAACAACCAAGGGGAAATTATAAGTAATAATACTACCAAGGGTAGGAATTAGGCCTATAAGTAATAATACGACCAAGAGGGAATTATAATTTAATAAGAGCCGAATTTATAATTTAATAAGAGCTGAATGCAAAAGTCCGATTCCCGACCGAGGCAGAATTACTTACTTATCACTTAAAATTCCCCTTGGGGTGTAAGCTGTTCCAAATGTAAAGCATAATCGGTAATAACTGATAATTGTGGTCTAATAAAAATTGAATTATGCAAATTTTCATCAAGTTCTATAAACAGTAGGAATACCTATGCCTATTACTTTACAGAGCCGTGTGTAAAGTCACTGGCAGGCCTACACCCGACTCTGCACTTAGGTGCTCTACCTTTTCTAGATTTCTAGAGTTTGCCCTGGGCATCACACTGCATGTTTAATAGAGCCACAAACCACTCCAGCAAAAATGCCCCAAAGGCTCAAACGGGTAATAGAAGCGGGACACTTGTTAATAAGTCTTCAAAGGCCAACAACTAAGTCCACATTTTGAAATCAGCTGATCGCCAGGGTGCCATGAGAGAGAGGGGGAGAGAAAGAGAGAGAGAGAGAGAGAGACATACACTCTCTCTCTCTCCTGGTGCAAACACTTATCATCCTCACACTAAAATCAATAATTTCGGGGCACTTTCCCTGCCCTCCTGCCCCACGGGGGCCGACCAGCACTGGCACTTACTTACCTCGTCGGGTTTCGGATGGACGTGGTTGCATGTGTGTTCCGCCGACGTTAAAAATAAACAGGAAAGCAAAACGTACGGGCTTAACCCGAGCACTGACCGGCGATACGTCCTCTCACTCATGGTTCCATTCTAACACTGAGAGCGCTCGCTCTCTCGTTCGTCTTCTATGTAGCGTAAAGCGTTGCGTTCCGTTGGCGCCTGTGGCTCCTCCCCCCGACGGGCGATGTAAACATGGGCGAAACCACTTTTCTTGGAAGCGTTTTGGACCTAAACTCGCGTTTTTTAGTTGATTCCCAAATAAGTAAGGACGCATAAATACTCAGTACACTCCATTACATTGCTAGGAACATTCGTTAAAAGAAAATAGCAGATTTAAAAGGCAAATTTGACTCTAGCACCAACCTACAATTATCCGTGCTATCTAGTGTTTTCGTTCTCACATCTTTTCAAATCTACGCTAAACGTCGTCTGCACTTCATTCAAAAAGACGAGTTCATATTTCACTTTTCAATACATGAAAAACATTAGCACTTTTCGGCCACATTCTAATTTCTTTCAACCCTAGCAGAGTAGATGAATAGACATAAATTGCAGAATACATCAAAATGAATGCAAAATGATAGATTCAAAGAATTTTTTCCCGTAGACAGTAGGCTACTCAATAGAAGACATATGTAATCAATTCTTAATTTAAACCTTTAAGCCTTTAATTCTTGACACGTACCTGTCAAAACAATGAGATAGAGAGCAAGAGAAAATCGAAAGAAATTCGTCGGAAACTAAATGAATAATTTGACTAAATTTCTGTATATTTGACAAAAAAAAAATGTTAAACACGCAAAAACACGATTTTACCCAAAATTCTCACAAACAAGAAAAATATTTCGCTAAAAAGATTAAATGCCTTGATGTGAGTGTACGCTCAAAAACTCTACGGGAAATGAACATCAAGTTTGGAACTATGAGACCAACTTACATAATTATCGCACGTATCATAATATATTCATGACTTCTTATCTGTTTTCAAATTAATTATTTCTCAAGACAATTACGTGACTAGCACGAAACAGAGCTAGATTAGAAAACAGGGTATGTAGTAGATACTATTATTATTATTATTATTATTATTATTATTATTATTATTATTATTATTATTATTATTATTATTATACGAGGAATGAGAAAAACTGAACCTAAAGCAAAGAAAAGCTCCAAAGATGATTATTTGCAGAAATTCATTTGCAGAACGGATAGCTAAAGTCTGTGTGTGTGTGCGCTACTGATGTTATGATAGTCCAGGGTAAACTTTAGGCCACTGATAACTGCAAGTTTTTCATGTTCACGCTCTCTCTCTCTCTCTCTCTCTCTCTCTCTCTCTCTCTCTCTCTCTCTCTCTCTCTCTCTCTCTCTCTTGACGCTAAGGTTACAATAGTCTAGACTGAGTAAATTTTAGGCCACAAAACAACTACAATTTTTTTTTAAATCCACGCCTGAATTATGTGTTAATAATTATCTAATCTCACCTAAAATTCTGCGTTTTACCTGACAGAGGATTTTGTAATCATAGAATTAAACTGAACTGGACCTCCGTAGTGGACTAGTGCCTTCAGTGCACCTCAAACGGTACACTGTAGGCATTACGTAAGGTTCTTTGCAGTGTCCCTTCGGCCCCCGACTGCAACCCCTTTCATTCCCTTAACTGTACCTCCTTTCATATTCTCTCCTAACAATTATTTCATAGTATAACTGCAAAAGGTTTTCCTCCTGTTACACCTCTATAACCATTTTTTCTTTCAATAACACTTTCAGCGCTGAATGACCTCACGGGTCCAAATTTAAATGGCTCTACCTGTCTCGCTGATATGACTTTCCTACAAATCATTTCACGGCGTTTTTCATAAACACCGTATTTATATTCAGTAATTCACAATTAGCGAACTACAGATGGTTTCAGAGTGTGCTGTTGCAAGCCCCAGTCCCCAAACACCATTTTATTGATCGCAGCAGACAACGCTGAAACCTGTTCATTAATGGGTCGACTGGTAGGTGGCAGGTTGGGAATCGAACCATAAGCCTTGCTTATGATAATCAAGTATTCCACCTTGATATACTGTATATATATATATATATATATATATATATATATATATATATATATATATATATATGTGTGTGTGTGTGTGTGTGTGTATATATATGTATGTATATGTGTGTATACTGTATATATATAATATACATATATTACATATATATGTATATGTGTTGTGTATGTATATATATATATATATATATATATATATATATATATATATATATATATATATATATATATATATATATATTAACTATCACATACACAATTGTTCTGTGCATTAGTAGAATTACTAAAAGAAAGGACTCATTCAAACTGGATATATGGAGTTTTTATTCAAATTACAAGCTTTCTTGGACAAACAGTATATCAAAATATCCATATATAGCAAACGTATATCCGGCTGCTTTATATCTGTATGGGTACTTTTAATCAGATATAAATACAGCCGGATGCGTTATCATTGTATATTGATAATGTGGACTATTGTAACTTTTTGAATAAAAACTGTACCATCCAGTTTGAATGAGGTCCTTTTAGTAATATATATATATATATATGTGTGTGTGTGTGTGTGTGTGTAAGTACTATTGTATGATTTGTTACTCTTCCTCCCAGTGAAATCAGCTGGAAGAAGACTGAAACTTTGAGGTTAAGTCACTGATAATAAATTCTGTACCTCACAAACACGGCCGTTATCAAGGTATTAAAGAACGTTGTGACGTCATGGACAATATCCACCTCTCTTTAATTTCATTGCATGTGAGATGCAATGGTTCATTTACTGATTTTGGGATTTTGGCTATAAGGATGTCTTTGGCGCTGTGGTTTTAAATCTCAAGTTATTTATTTAATAAAAAAAACAAGTAAAAAATGCGCCGAAGTTTCTTCGACGCAATCGAGTTTTCTATACAGCCACCGAAAATAGATATATCTTTCGGTGGTCTCGGTATAATGCTGTATGAGCCGCAGCCCATGAAACTTTAACCACGGCCCGGTGGTGGCCTATCTTATATCATTGCCAGACACACGATTATGGCTAACTTTAACCTTAAATAAAATAAAACCTACTGAGGCAATTTGGTATGCTTGATGATTGGAGGGTGGATGACCAACATACCAATTTGCAGCCCTCTAGCCTCAGTCATTTTTAAGATCTGAGGGCGGACAGAAAAAGTGCGGACGGACAGACAAAGCCGGCACAATAGTTTTCTGTTACAGAAAACTAAACACGAATGATTTTATCATTAAACTTCACCATCCTAAATAATTAGTCATTTCACTCCATCCACTTCTAGGATGTGGGACATTGTCCCTGAGGATGCTGTTGCAATGTGTTACTTCCCTAAAGCAGTGCTTGTATTTTATGATTTACTTACATTTTTATTTGTTTGTTTATTAATGTGTTGATTTATTTTCTCTTTTTGATAACTGATCTCTTCTTTCTGTATTTCTTATTACCTTCTGTTACTTCTTTCGAATGAACACCGTATTCATCGGAAGCCTGGATTTTAAGCCAATGGCCCCGTGGTGGCTCGTTCTCTATGAATATGGTTCATCTTCTGAATAATAATAATAATAATAATAATAATAATAATAATAATAATAATAATAATAATAATAATAATCCCACATTTTACAGTTTGAAACGATATAATAAAGTCCCTTGATTTACAGGTAACTTTAAGGGAAGAAAATTGCGCAGTTTAGACATGAATACATCGGACCAACGTTCCACATTTTGGAGAACAGTAATATCGAAGAAAATTCCACCTTTTAGATTATTATTATTATCATTATTCAGGAGATGAACCCTATTCATCTTGAACAAGCCCACAGGGGCTACTGACTTGAAATTGAAGCTTCCAAAGGATATTACGGTGTTCATTTGAAAGTGCAAACAAAAGGTAATATAGAAAGTACAGAAAGTAGAGATCAGTTATCAGAAAAGTAAATATAAGTTAACGAATTAATAAATAAAGAGATAAAAACGCAAGAATGGCAAGAAGTAATCATTAATGAAAAATGAAGATTTGTGGCGTTTCTCTGGATTCAGAAGCTACACGAAGAAACATCACTCTTTTCCTTAGCCCAGGACGAGACTTGAAAAACCATATTTTTTTTCGTCCTTTATTCCACACACCGTCAGACTGTGGAACAGCCTCCCAGAGACGTCGCGCAACTGGAACTTCAAAAGTTCAAGCGAAGATGCGATGCATTACCTCCCTAATACTGTTCTCCTTGCATTTTAATACGTTTTTATCTATTTATTAACTTTTTAATCACGTTTTCTTTTTTGATAAGTGAAATCTCTTCTTTCTGTTTTTCCCTTTACCTTCCCTTATACTTCCTAATGAACACCATAATCTTTGGAAGCTTAAATTTCAAGTCAGTGGCCCCTATGGACTTGTTCCATATGAATAGGGTTCATCTTCTGCATAATAATAATAATAATAATAATAATAATAATAATAATAATAATAATAATAATAATAATAATAATAATAATAATAATAGACCAGAAAACTAGGAAACACATGACAACACACAAAGCACTACACCCAAGAGCAAATACAGACAGACTATACATAACAGGAAAGGAAGGTGGGACAGGGCTACTAAGCATAGAGGACTGCGTCGACATCGAGAGCAGAGCACTGGGGCAATATCTGAAAACCAGTGAAGACGAGTGGCTAAGGAGTGCACGGGAAGAAGGACTGATAAAAGTAGACGAAGACCCAGAAAGATACAGAGACAGGAGAACGAAAAACAGAACAGAGGAGTGGCACAACAGACCAATGCATGGACAGTACATGAGACAGACAAAAAGAAATGGCCAGCGATGAAACATGGCAGTGGCTACAGAGGGGGGAACCCAAGAAGGAAACAGAAGGAATGCTAACAGCGGCACAAGATCAGACCCTAAGAACCAGATATGTCCAAAGAACAATAGATAGAAATAACAGGAAGTGCAATATGAAAGACGAGACCACAAACCACATAGCAAGCGAATGTCTGGCGCTTGCACAGAACCAGTACAAAAAGAGGCATGATTCAGTAACAAAAGCCCTCCACTGGAGCCTGTGCGAGAAATAAGTGGTACGAACACCAGCCTGAGGGAGTGATAAAATACGATCAGGCAAAGATCCTCTGGAACTATGGGATCAGAACAGATAGGGTGATACGTGCCAGTAGACAAAATCAAGAAGAAAGTATCACTCATTGATGTCGCAATACCATGGGACACCAGGGTAGATGAGAAAGAAAGAGGAAAAATAGATAAGTATCAAGACTTGAAAATCGAAATAAGAAGGATATGGGATGTGCCAGTGGAAATTGTATCCATAATCATAGGAACAGTAGGCACGATCCCAAGATCCCTGAAAAGGAATCTGGAAAAATTAGATGCCGAAGTATATCCAGACTCATGCAACCTGGAACCCCACACTATAAAAACCATCCAGTTGAATAGGATGACTGTGATAGAATAAAAATAATAATAATTTCGTAGTAAGAAAGTATCTCTATTGTTATTCATTATCTATTTCTTATCTCCCATAAATAAATTCACATGAAGATGATATTGGTCTAATGTCTGTTTGAAAGGTGCTTAGAATCCCCAAGTAAAGAGACAGAATGAGATATGATTCTCCTATTCCCTGGAATCGATCATTTGAATAAGGCTCTTAATGGAATCAGAATCCATATTTCAGGTTACAGACCATTATAGACCTTCCATCACTGACAAACTATATTTGCTGAGGCAGATTCGAAATCATAAGTTGCTTCTCCAAATGCTCTTGTTACTTATGGTGTCTAATAACTCTTCTGCTTTGGACATTTAGCTTGTCACAGTTTCACAATGCGGTTCCTAGGCCGATAAAGTCTTTCAGACTTTTTTTTCACCACTCCGTGTAAATTTTCGCCACTAGCACCACCTAGCACTGAAATCTGCAAACACCAGTCACAAAGTTACACTTTCATCTAACCGCCCTTTCTTACCCTCTCTCATGGCTTCAGTTATGTACTTGTTACGAATTCCGTGTTTCATTTGTAATTTTGACATTTTTCTAAATTTCTGTACTGCATTTTAGAGCCAGGCTAAGGAATTATCTCCCGTCTTCTGTTTTCTCTCAGACCTATAGGCCTAAGCACCCCTCTTTTAAGGGACATGTTTACCTTTCCTCTCGGGATCAGATACCGACTCAAAATCCACTTAATTTTCCTCTTCTCATGAAACACCCAACATAAGTCTACCCCATTTCTCATTTCTAAACCATTCTCCATCAGTGATAGCTAGATAAACTCCCACACACGTTGCCCCTCCCGTCCGCCTACCCTTAGAAATGCGCTAAAAACAAAATTAACAGAACGGAGTTTGTGGATTCTGGCGAAGATGAAGGAAGTCAGTCTTTAGAACGGCTCTCCTTCGCCCTGCCTCGAGAACGAGAGAGCACCTTCCTGGTACTTTTAAAGTTGCGGTCTTGAGGCAGGCCACACCGGCATTTGAGGTGCGATTGAGGACGGGGGGGGTGAGGTGAGGGGTTGAATAATTGAAAGACCTCCCGCAGCGATGTTGCCGCGCGCGCGAATGCACATACAAGACCAGTGCGTATGTGCAGATGCATATTTCCGCATTGCGTACTGCTGGTGGAAGGATTATAGCAACTATGGGGGTGTGTTACCTCTCAGTAAACCACAGGATTATGGTAGGATTTTGACTGAGAAAGGGAGAGAGATGACAGAAGGATTGGTAGGTGAAGAGCAGCGAGGGTTTAAACAAGGGTTTAAACAATATAATATATATATATATATATATATATATATATATATATATATATATATATATATATATATATATATATATATATATATATATAGGTGAGCTCTTCATAATAAACCAGATACATGTGCAGTTCTAAAATAAAGCCTCATGAGAATAAATGATATATAATATAAATTGCTGTCAGTGAAAACAGTCTTATCAAAGAAGTGACAGGCTATGGGTGTTCAGTCGCTCTATGGATGAAGTGTTACGAAACGAAGCTGACTGGGAATATTGAGGAGAAACCGCAGTAGCTAGAAAGAGTTTGACTGAAAGTGTTTGGGAATGTTTACAAAAGGAGAACGTTTAAGGAAGCGGAAACCGAGAATATGGAGCAATGATTGTTAGTATGGTGGGTGGAAGAATAGGAATTAGGAACAGTTAGTTTGTATAATCATTTGGTAGCAAATAAAATGGATGCCACATAGATGAGAAAAAAGGGTGAGCAACAAGAAGAACTGAAAGGTGATAAGTGTGGATCTGAGTGCTTTAAGATGGTCTGGTCATGGGGAAAGAGTGGGGAACAGTAGGCTGGATAGATGATATGAAGGTGTTGGAAAGGAAGGTCCTTAACATCCAAGAAACATGCAGGGATACTTTCACTTAAATAGAATGAATATAGAATTATTAATAAAAGGACAGGAGATATAAAGATATGGACACTGACGTTTCGCTACACTCCAACAAAACATGTTCGATCGAAAGTCAGAGAAGTCCTCGATTACACTTTTACTAAATATTCAAATTAATATGAATATTTGCTCAAGAAATTATTTGACCAATACTTATTCCCTGCAGCATTTCAAGTGATGATTATTGGTCAATTTGCTATTTCTTAAATGACAGGATTAACTGTTTTGCTTGCCTTACGCCACAAGGGGACCATATAATTATTTTTCTTGTACCTTGGTCTTCCAGTTTTCCTGCTTTTATAACTTTCAAGTTTTTCTCTTGTAATTTTTTATAATTTTGTATCAGTAACCGATATCTTATATTATTTATTGTTATTGTTCTCAAAATTTAAATATTATCTGATATATATTCATTTACACTCTCACAGTTCTTTTCTTTTTTTCATGTTTTCACATAATTTTAAATTCATGGCATTTTGTAATAATAATGATATTAATATTATTATTGTTATTATAATTATTAAACACTGATGATGAGGAACACCAATTGGGTGTTCGGAAGGCTTCGCTCATGTCTTTCACACAGGAATACAGTTTACTACACAATTGTGGATTCTTATTACACAGATTGTTTTTCACGAGATTGTGAATTTATTATTATTATTATTATTATTATTATTATTATTATTATTATTATTATTATTATTATTATTATTATTCAGAAAATGAACCCTGTTCATATGGAACAAGCCCACCACAGGGGCCAGTGACTTGAAGAAGAGATCAATTATCAAAAAAGGAAAAATGAATTTACAAATAATAAATAAATGGATAAAAATGTAGGTAAATTGTACGAATACAAGGATAGTTGTTTTAGGGTAGTAATGCTTTGCATCTACGCTCGAACTTTTGGAGTTCCAATTAGAATATGATTGGTAGCACTTTCAGCCACTACCGAGGAACCCTGGGTTCGATTCCCAGTTTAGGAAAGGAATGGTTTGGGCAAGTTTTCTACAGACCCATTATACTGTAAGGATGGTATGGAGTGGTATACTGGCTGGGTGTTGTCTGATTTATTGGTGGTTCCTCACTGAATGAATGTACATCATGTTGTTGTTGTTTTAGATTTAGCTGGCCTTGTGCCAGCACGGGCTCTTGCTCCTAGAGCAGCCCGTAACTCTGTGTTGATGATGAGTCTGTGAGATGGGTAGGTTAGATGGAAACTTTATTATGATGCATGAAAGTGATTTTGGTGGGGGATGAATGTACAGGATCTTCGAAGTTGATATTGGCTGGTGCGAGCCGCAAAGTAGTTTCTACACACAGACGGGGCAAAACAGAGGTAATGTTTCGGACATCTGTGTTTGTCGGCAGACAAACAGATGGCGATTGTGAGAGACATAATAAACGTACAGTGATAAAACATATATCAATGGAAAGACCAGGAAATTCCACATATGGACAGTTGCATGAGATTCGAGACAGATTAATGAATACAATGCAGTAGCATAATATATGTGTAATGGCGAGACGCTTGGCTCTTCACAAACAGATACAGAAGATTCGGTGGAACATTATGAGTACATGACTAGAATGCTTGCATGGCAATACAAGCAGTGGTGATTGTACATAAATCGAGACAACAATGGTTAGGGAGAAACAGACGGAAATATTGTATGGTAGAAGTTGCGTTCCTTGGGAGAGAGAAAACGGGATGCTCTTGTTTTTGTCTTGTCCCCTCCGATGGATGACGCGCACACACGCGCGCTCGAAAGAGACCGCATCGCGGTCTCTTACAATACTACTGTTTGCTTAAGCAATTAGTTATGTGTGTGGTTGTTAACTGACTGATGAGGGCTGTTGCTGAGGAGAGAGAGAGAGAGAGAGAGAAACAAAAAATAGAAGGAACAGAGACAAAAAGTAACTTTGAAAATAAAACAGATTGGAACAGAACAAAACCTAACTTTGAAACATTATAGAGAAATGAATTTCTATCAGAGAAATAAATTCCTCTAATTCTTCATTAGAGAGAGGAGACTCGAAGAGAGCCTAGAGAGGATCGCAACTCTAAAAAAAAACGAGGAACAGAGAGACAAAAAGTAACTTAGAAGAGAGAGAGAGAGAGAGAGAGAGAGAGTTGATGGATACAGTAAATTTTTTTTGCCTTGACCTAATTTCAAGGTCATTAGCCAATTCCAAGTCCAATGATTTATTTCCCTCTGACCGAAATTATTCATTTTAAATATTTTTGACCTTGACCTATTTTTGAAAGTCACTGGTAAATCTAAAAGCCAGAATGTTAGAATTTCGTCTTGTGAAGATCTCAGAAACTATGTTGATTATAGGTCTGTTGTCTTTAAAGCCTTTTTCAGACAAATATCAATTATATTCTTCCAAATTCCAAATTCCAAATTCCCATTTTTGTTAGCTTCCTCTCAAAAACCCCTTCAGACTTTATTTCATCATTCTCTGTAACTTCTCTTCATTATCGCCGCTTAGTACTATCATCTGCAAACACCAATCACAAGGTTACACCTTCATCTACTGTCGTTTCTTTGATACCAAACCATTCACTCTCCTTTCTACTTACTCTATAAGTCTATGAATCCTCATACAACCATTTTCTTTTAGTTAATACTACTTTGTAGAAGACAATCATAATTATAGATGGACTCTTGTTTTCCTCAATTAACAAACCAAAATATGAACAGAGAACACCGATAATCACATTCATAAAAATAAAAATAACAACGAATAAAGGCATTGGGAAGCTTTTCACAGTTCTAAGGAAGCCCACAAGAGCTGACGTCTCTTAAGAACAGTTTAAGTCGAACAATCCGCCAAAACTGGAGCCGTTATTCGGTCGGAATAAAACCTTCCTTGAAAGACAGACTCCTTCAATCGTCTTTCACAAACAAAATCGAGTTCTGTTAGAGTGCGCAGCTGCGCGACAGATTTTCGTAACGTCTAGGCGACAGGAACTAATAATTTGCCTGAAAAAACGCGACCAATATTTTGGATCACGACGAATGTCAACAAACGGACGTCGGTGTAAGACCGAATCTGATTTACACGGGAGAACTTTTTCTGTTTCCTTATCTTCTTCCTCCTCCTCCTCCTCCTTCTTGTTCTTGTTCTTCTTCTTTTTCTTCTTCATTTACCTAGTTCCTCTTCTTCTTCTTCTTCTTCTTCTTTATCTAATTTCTTTTCTTTTTCTCCTGGCTACTACAAACTTCATCAAAATAAAAGTTTCAGTTTCTCCTTTTCGACGTCGCCATAAATTCATCTCGATTATCCTAATCTACAGATTTTTATTTGGGGGGGTAAGGTGTTTAAGCCCAGTAAAGAAAAGTTGTGAATCGTTATTAGGGCTTTAACTACAGAAAATCTCCTGTAGATTGTGATATTCGAGGTAAATATGATAGAGGATAACTTAAAAATTATATATATGGTTAAAATTTGTAGTTAGAAGCAGTGGAACTAGATAAATGATAAAAAAAAAAAAACGCAAACTTTGAACTGGAAGGAAAAGAAGAAGAAGAAGAAGAAGAAGATGATGATGAAATATAAGAAGAAGATAAGGAAATACGAAAATAGAAAAATGAGATTTACGAACATGTATGGCTCCTGTTCAGAGACAGCTGAATAAGCAAATTAAAAACCCAGATACCCATTGTTTATATATATATATATATATATATATATATATATATATATATATATATATATATATATGTATGTATATCACTACACAATTATCTATATATATGATGGACTCATTGAAACTGGATATATCTAGCAGGAGATATTTATCTCCTAACAGGTTTCAATGAGGTCCTGGGGCCACACACACACACACACACACATATATATATATATATATAAAAAAATATGATGGTTATATATATATATGTATGTATATATATATATATATGCTGTTTCCCATTTGATGGTTACTGCGCCATTTGTACTTGGCTGAATCTGAGGCAAATGCACAGAAACTCCTTACACACAAAGTCAGCCAGTCACAATTACCTTGCATGTATTCACACATCCTGGAGAATAAGATCTTTCCTTTTCCATATCTTCTTCCTGTTATATTTTACTTGGTTTTCCTCTCCTCCCCCCCTCATAACACTTCAGAGTTTTATACTTTTCACCAGCCTATGATATTCCATCTTGCAACAAGGTGAAACCATCTTCAAGTGCTCTGTACCATCCTTCACTAGACTTTATACTACTTCTGTGTAGCTTCACATTTTAACCATTCCAATTCTTCTTACACCACACAAGCAGTACATCTTAAATGCCGCTACTTTCTTCCTTCATTTGCATTTAACATCTACACTTCACTTCCCTAAGGAAGAATTGGCTCAACTGCACCTGCACACATTTTCTCTTTGGCGTCCATGGATAATTCAGATATCTTCCATCTGTTGTACAATTCCTACTGACTTTCCTGTCTAACTTATCCTACCTTTTTCTGTTATATATACTCATAAATACTTGTATGTGACATATATATATATATATATATATATATATATATATATATATATACTGTATATATGTATATATATGTATATGTGTGTGTGTATATATATATATATATATATATATATATATATATATATATATATATATATATATATATATATATATATATATATATATATGTGTGTGTATGTGTGTAAGCTCTCCATATTTCTCACTCACAATCTGATTTCATGATCTTGTTGGAAAATGAATTTAGGAAAATTCATGAAACAAAAGTTTGACAAATAAAAAAAATCGGTGTACTTTCATTTTTTTAAATGCTACCTTTATATATTTATTTATGTTGTAATATACTTATCTTGGTTATGCCTCTATGTCTCTATCCACGTGTGCACAATATGTAATAATAATAATAATAATAATAATAATAATAATAATAATAATAATAATAATAATAATAATAATAATAGACTTGCACATGCTCTGTTAAGAAGAAAGTTCCCCTTTGAAGAATGCTTAACTTTTTTTTTTTGCTGTGTGCAGTAGTGCCAGATAATTTTCTTTTAAATATGAAAATTTTCAGCAAAAAACTCTGTAGATTTGAAATAAATCTACAGGATCACATGTTTATTCTAAACACTTTTTTCGTGCATTTGCACCAGAGCCTATATATACGAGCAGCGTCACTTCCAGGTTTCCCATTGGATTATAACAGGACGCCATGTTTGTTTACATTTAAGGCAAAGTTCACAGCGCTCCAAACGGCCATGGTGCCTAACTGTTACCTTAGAGCAAAGCCAATATATACAGGCTCTGCTTAGGGCACTGTAGACAGCAGATTCAAGTTGATATACATATATTTTCGATGTTATGAGGGGTTGAAAGAAAAGACATAGCCTACATTAATTTAGTGTGGAACAGACAGTAGTTGAGTGCATGACAGGGCCAGTCTGACAGCCTCACCATCACTCATACTGCATTTTCCTGGCCCTAAAGAGCATTCACGGCCAAAATACTGTTGCTCTTTCAACACACACACTGCAATATTAAGAAAAATATGCATGTGTGCAATATCAGTTATATTTATTTAAACAGCTACGTGAGCAGTTCATATGACATGTTATGGCAGTCAACCTCCTCAGCTGACAGCTTACACCTGTCAAAATTATGGCTACAGAAATGGGTCAAACCTTCAAATCTTATTTAAATACAATTTATTTTATATTATTACTTTCTGAGATAAATTCAGCATTCTTGGCTTTTTTAACTATTTTTAAAAAACTGCAATATTTCATTAAAATCATTTATTATATATATACAGCAATAATGTAGAACATTGTACAATATTATTTACACCACATCCAACATTGCTTAATATAATTTTGTATGATAGTTATTCTTTTACCATTTTTTACAGTCACAATCATTTACAATTATTTAGAAAATAATACAATAACTAGCTCAGTAGATGTAAACACTAAAGCTCTATTGCAAGGTGGATGCACTGTGGCATTATCTAACACAGACACTGATGACAACATGTAGCCTACATAATGCAATATGTAGGGCATACTATGAATCACATTAGATAAGCCTGTTGAAATATACACCTAACGGCTACCTGGAGATTGTGAAATAGAATTGAAAGATCTCAATCTTTAGAGTATTGACTAGGCCAGTAAATTTATTATTTATGTATACATCCAATGTCGACTGAAATTATGATCATACATAAATAAACCTGCGTAATAGTGGTAATTTAAAAAAATACAAAATGTACAGTATAAACAATCACAGGTACTATGAACACTGAGGTATCTTCGCTTTTCTGTTGTTTTTGTTGCTTTGAGTAAGCATTTTTCTGATCTCGAATTTGAAATAGTAGTAGAGGCTGCAGCGAAGACAAAGCCAGATGATGGAATTCATGAGACTTCCGTCCTGATGAGCTGGACAGAACGCAACCTGTCTGGAAGGTAACTGCTTCTCAACTTTGCCCAGCGTTGAGACAGGATGTTGCTGCTGACAAGTAGGCTAGGGATCCGCTCTTCAAACACCTCGTCTGTTGTTACAGCCATAGGCTGAACAATTAGCTGGCATTGTCGAGCAAGTTGCATTAACTTGGGAAAATTAAGCTGTGTCAGAGCCTACCATCACCAAAAAAGTATTTATAGGCCTTTCCATCACCCACCAAGCATGATAGTTACGCCCCGAGGCCCTTTAGAGGGCTGTGGACCTTGCCCTAAATGTAAACAAACATGGCAAATGATGGCATCCTGGAAGTGGCGCCCATAATTACGATGAAATTCGGACAAATACAAGAACATTCATTCATTACTGCTTTCATGTTCTGAACATAGCCAAAATTATACAGGGTATTTCCCCAGATCGCTACAAATAACAAGACTTAAGAAAGTATACAACTTTTCATACTCTAATAAACATGTTCAAAACAAAACAGGTCACCGATAATTCCTTTGGGCAACATAATAGAAATAATGAAGTTTACTTTGCTCACATAAACACGTCCAATTCAAATCAACGTTTCCCACAAGACAACTAAATCATAAGTCCTAAATTTCTTGGCTGTCATATTACTTCCACACTTCCTTCACTTTATAGTAAATCATTTATTGTAGTAAACTCAAAACATAATGTATTTCTTACCATTTGTTTTGTATGGAACTGACCTACGTTTCAGTAGGTAACCTATTTCTTTATTTAATTTTTTTCTCAATTTATAGTAGGACCAACTCTTTCAACTATAAATTTTTAGTTGGGTAAACGCAACAAAGTTTAAAAAAAAATGGAAACAAATGTATTGTGCATTTACCTAATTGATGTTATTTTATTCCAGAATAGTTATGGTGTCACATCAGGGTTAATAACTTCAAGTCTTTTAAGGAAATGACTAAACAGCCTCGACTTTACTTCATAGCCAAAAGAAGACACCAGATGAATCAAGGAAGGTGATTCCTTATCCAGTTGCATGTTAGTCAAAAGAAAATCTTTTGTAAATCTGAGAGGCACCTTTCATAAAAAAATCCAAACTTTATCTGAATTGCTTTCATTCTTGTGTATCATATGGAGTTTCATTTCTCAGGACAATCCTTACTTTGATACAAAGATACATTTTCTCCAAAGGTTTGGAGTTTTCAGGTTCCCTTATGTGTATTTTCTTTAGTGGCGTCTATTAACACAAGCCTTTCTGAGACGGCATTCCAAAATTGTTTTACGAGTTGAAGTAATAGAAATCTGTAAAATGCTTATCTAATGTGACTCAGATATCATTTATTCGTTTAAATTATTGAAAAGTGGTAAAACAAAATCTATAAATAAGAAGTATAATTTGGTTATATCGTTGCATAGTCACTACGAAATAGATTCCAGACTTGTAAGCTTGTCACCCAGAACGACAGTCGTCATAGAAAGTGTCATTGCATTGTACTGTTCATTCTGGCCACAACCATAACAGCACCGCAGCATAAATAGTAAAGTGGGTTGCTGCTCCTCCTGAAATGTCAACTGCATTCCCAAGATGTTTACATTTAGGTCTGGAAACGTAGAAATGAGAGCAGAATACGTGAGGGTACCATGATTTTCAACAATTTAAAAAAAATTTATAATTTCGTAGCTCAGTTTTAGGAATTAGAGACGCGAATGGTAAAAAAAAAATCTGTAGATTTCGCCTATTTTAGAAGAAAAATCTGAAACACTAAAAAATCTGTAGATTTCAGATTAATTTGTAAATCTGGCAACACTGTTAAATATAATATGTGTGCGCAGGAAGGGCAATAGTAAGAAATATGTGATAATTCATCTTATAATAGTATAAAGAAAACTATTTTTTAGGAAAAATCTGAGAAACGCTAAAAAATTTGTAGATTTCAGATTAATCTGTATTTCTGGCAACACTGGCTGTGCGCCTCTTCTTTTTTGAACGTCAGTAGGAATCAAAACGAGGTCAGTCAACACAAAGGCAGAGAGCAGGGTCTTCACCTGAAGTACTCTTCTCCAGGTATTTCCTGACCAGGTGAATTATATGGACAAGTCAGTACAGATTCGTAGATGTTATGTAAATACACGAGCTTCTTGCTGACAGTTCCAAACCTCCAAGGAATAATACTTTTATTTGTTTTGTCTCTCTAAGTTCCAGGAATCTGTATCAGATATTCATCGTGCGGTGTTAGGCGGAAATTTCTATTTGCACCAACTTTCATTGAAAGTCTGTTTTGCTCATGCTATTACTACTATTTGCGTGGATCTGTAAGTCATTGTTAATTGGTTTATTATGTTTGTTCTATGTCACGCTTCGATTTACCCTGCTTTGGATTTTTGGTCTGTGCATTAACCGTGATGCAATACTCTTCTTGCTTACAGGTGTTGTGAGAGTTCGCTGAATCGTTCCTTTTTAAATACAGAACAGGTTTTCTTTCATCTCAACCCAATTCTTATGGAGCTATGGGAAAAGAATTAGACACTTTTCATTTGAGTTTAAATAAATTTGGATGTGATACAAACGAAAAGAAATGTATGACAGTAGATCCGTTGGGTGTGAGTAACCTGGATGC
The DNA here is from genome assembly GCF_040412425.1 of Macrobrachium rosenbergii. Classification (NCBI taxonomy): domain Eukaryota; kingdom Metazoa; phylum Arthropoda; class Malacostraca; order Decapoda; family Palaemonidae; genus Macrobrachium; species Macrobrachium rosenbergii. The sequence goes on from NC_089785.1 coordinate 33,472,191, forward strand.
TTCGGTGATCCAAGGAGCAAAGTGAAACGACAAGTCTTATATGAATTTCGACAGAAGAAGAACAATATTTTTGGTAGACCTACTATTACCAAATGGACTTGGTATGCATGAAAGAATACGACAGTATTGATTTTAGGCGTCTGTGGAAGAAACGTAAAACGCTGGAGAGAGAGAGAGAGAGAGTTTTATGATCGAGGCATAGAGAGGAGTGAAAACAAGATAGAGAAGTGGACGAGAGAGAGTTATATGTAAATGTAGATCACGCCGAAGAGTAAGATGACATAGCGATATGAAGGTGACTGCTTAGAGATATACCTTAACATCCCTCAGGCGAAGCAAAAGTAACAAATGAAGGTAGTTTTGGCGGATGAGGAAAGATTCGGGATGTGTCCGTCAGTGACTGTTATCTAAATGAATGCTTTTAATTATTATTATTATTATTATTATTATTATTATTATTATTATTATTATTATTATTATTATTATTATTATTATTATTACTGTTCAGATGACGAAGTCTGTTCATATGGAACAATTCCAAAGGGTCCATTAACTTGAAATTCAAGCTTCCAAAGGATGTGGCGTTCGTTTGAAAGAAGTAACAGAAGGCCTGGGAAACACATAACGAAGAGATCAGTTACTAGAAAAAAAAATTAACAAACCAAGAGATAAAAAGGAAAAATTATTAGGCAAATTATTAAAATACAAGTGGCATTGCTTTAGGGTTGTAACGCATTGCATCTTCGCTTGAACTGTTAAGCGAGACTGTTCCACAGTCCAACGGTGTGAGGAATAAAGGAGTTCTGGAACTGAGAAGTTCTACAGCGAGGAACATTTACTGCATACTGGTGCTGCTGTTGTTCAGTGAATCTGGTCGCTTGCGGCAGGCAAAGAGAATCAGGGATCAATTGGGAACGAGAAAGAGTCTCTAGACAGAAAGAAGAAGAAATAAGAGAGAAGAGGAAGGAGATGAAGAAATGGTTTAGAAATAAGGTCAGAGGAAGGTGGAATAAAAAGAAGTGGATGATGGAAAAGGAGACTCTTAGAAGAACTGTTGTAGCAGACGACGAGAGAGGAACGGCGAAAATAGGAGGCTAAGAGAAATCAAAAGGCGAAACCCGATGCAATATTTGAGGAGACTCTTGAGTCTTGTGAAACGCAGGTGATTCGACACAGGCAGAACAGAATGATTAAGTAGTGTAAACGCTAAGAAAGGGAGCTGGCAAGAATGAGGGATATAGAAATCATTTATAGAAATATGATCGTTATGAATTGTATGGCCCAGAGAATGCTCATGGCACGATTAATGAAAGTGTAATGCAGAGAACATTAAATTTTAAGGTATGTATCGTTACTCGTGTTTACAAGACTAGTTATAAGTTCTACATGATTTTACGGACAGTGTCGAGTGACTGGTTAGATTTGAAATAGAATCTTCGATAACTGACTGAATGATTTATGAAATTCACAGTGTCAAGCCAAGCACTGGGACACTTTGATCATTCACCACTTACGACAGTGAAAAGAGGGAGTTAGATGGTTGAACAACATAATAAAGATATCTAGAAAATAAAGGGGATGAAGTACAAGGATATGAAGGTGGAATTAGGAGAAAACCCAACAATTGCAATGAGAAATAACAGTTAGAGGTGTTGGACAGCAAGATTAAAAGAAAGAAGCGGGAATGGAGGTAAAGTAAAGGGGTAAAAAGTGGATGCAGCTAGGGGCTGAAGGAACGCCTCAGATACCACTTAGTAATGCCTACAATGCACCTAGTGAGGTGCACTGACGGCACTACTCATGGAAGGTTGAGGGGTAGAGGTTTGCTGATGGTACAGTGTGAACTGGAGATAGTAAAGAGAAGTTGTAACGAACTCTGAAAGCTTGCAGTTGCCCGTAAGTGGATTCTGGACTGGATGGTGAAAGTGTAAGGACTGGGGATTGATTGACATACTGGCTGGGTGTTAACTGGTTTATTGGTAGTTCCTTTACTGAGATCAATGTACATTGTTGTTTTAGATTTAGCTGGCCTTGTGCCAGCACGGGCTCTCGCTCCTAGAGCAACCCGTAAACAAAGTACAGAACCTTCGAAGATGTTACTGACGTGTCGAGCGGTAAGGTAGCATCTACACACAGACAGGTAAAAACAGAGGTAATGATTCGGGCATCTGTGTTTGTCGGCAGACAAACAGATGGCGATATTGAGAGACATGATTAACATACAGTGATGAAACATATATCAATGGAAAGGCCAGGAAATTCTACGTATGGCCAATTGCATGAGATTCAAGACAGATTAATGAATAAAATGCAGTAGCATAATATATGTGAAATGGCGAGACGTTTGGCGTCTTTACAAAGAGAAACATGCATACAGTTTGGTACAGAAGATTCGGTGGAACATTATGAGTACATGATTAGAATGCTTGCATGGCAATGCGAGTAATGGTGATTGTACACAAATCGAGACAACAATGGTTAGGGAGAAACAGACGGAAATATTGTGTTGTTGAAATCGCGTTCCGCCAGTGAAAGAAAACGAGATGCTCTTGTTTTGTCTCGTCCACTCCGATGAATGACAATTGACGAACACACGAACACACACGTGTTTGGAAGAGACGGCATCGGGCTCTTACAAAAGAATGAAACTGGGTGGAAATGTCATGACTAATGACAGGAAGAAAGAAGAAATAGACCAAAGAGTAAGCGAAGAAAGTGTAAAGTCACCACATCGGCGCCAGGATAGTGTTTCGGCGGCGCCATTAATTAAGTCTCCGCTGAGCTTGTTTTCTTTGGTGACTTCCCATTTTCTTCAAGCTCAATTAGTCACGCCTAAAACGTGCCAGGTCACGCATTTTAATCATTTTTACTTTATGGTATTTATACGAATGTCACACATTGTGTATCACATGTTTCTTCATTCACAGGCATCAAGACTGTATCCATATTGTAGCTCTGTATGTTTTGTATTGTAATTTGTACTCGTTCACTGCATATTATTGTTTATTGTTTCGACCTCAGGTCACAGTCAATTCCATTGTCTCTCGCGGCCCGGCGCCAGTCGGGCCGCAATATAAGCTGCCTGGATCTGTAATAAAGTAGCAGTAACTTTACCTGCTCGTTTCTTTGACACCTTACAGTGGTGACCCCCGGAGTATCCCGAGCCATTAGCGGACTCACACGGCGACTCAGTCTTGGCTCCAGGATTTCTCCAAAACGCTCTTAGCGGCCTAAACACGGCGCTGTAACCAGCGTTTGAACGTGCTGACTCGCCGGCGCACCCCACCAGCGCCACTAGCGGAACCACACGGCGCACGAAAAGTGCGTACTGACGCGAAAGTACCCCACTCCAGTAAGGGGTCAAAGGAGCGAGCATGGACGCCGATATCCCCTCCTTCATGCAGTTAAACGCGACCCCGCGACTCGGAGGTTTACCTACCTCCCATCACAGCCGCCGCCCGCCCCGCATCGAGGCCCTCCCGCAACTCCACACCAGCGCCCGAACACACACGACGGCCGGGCAAAACAATCGCGGGCCGCTCACCGTAAAGCTGCCGCCGTTTACGCAGGGGAACCCATCGATGTGGCTGCGCAGGTGGAGAGCCACTTCAGAATCGCGGACCTCACGGACGAAATCCTACAGGCCGACACAGTGCTCAACGCCCTTCCGGAGGACGCACAGAAAACTCATCTCGCGAGTACCCGAAACACACACCCTCACATACAGCACCACAAAAAAGTTCCTCCTCGAAGCTTGCTCCCTGCCCATCGCCGAGCGGGCCGCCCGTGCTATCGACCTTGCCATAAATCCACGCCACGACCTCAATTCAAGAGACGCTTGGGGCATGGTCGAGATCTCCTGTCACTACCAGACTTGGGTGGCACAAAGAAGAGGCAGGAGATAAGCTTCACACGGGAAATCTACCTTCGCCAACTCTCCCGGAGGTACGCAACCAGATCGCTCACCCCTACACCATGCCTGTCGAGGACCTCATAGAGACGGCGCAACACCTCACAGACTCCGTCAAGGCTTCACAGCGGCTAAAACCGGCCACACAGCCGGTCAGCTCCGTCCCAGCCTGAAGAGGACGTGAGAGCAGCCCGTCAACGCCATCGCCAACAGACGTCCACCGAACCACAGCAGATGGAGGTCCCGGGCTTCTGTCGCTACCACAAGTGGTTCGGAAAGGACGCCCGAAGCTGCCTGCCGCCCTGCTCGTTCACCCGCTCAAAAAACGGGGTGGCGGCGCGGCCAGCAGGACAGGCCGCCATGGCAGCCGAAGAACCCAGGGCCTCAAAAACAGTAGGTTTTACGTCCGCGACACCGCCTCCGGCAGGATGATGCTGGTCGACACAGGAGCCTTTAAATCGGTCTTCCCAGCATCCAGAGAGGACCGCAACCAGACACCAGAACCGCCGCTTTCTGACGGCCGCCAACGGAACCCCATCCTCTCCTATGGCACCAGGCTCCTGTCGATCTCCATCCTTGGCCAGAGTTACTCCTGGGACTTCATCGTCGCGGACGTGGAACCCCACTCCTAGGGGCCGATTTTCTGGCACACTTCGCCTGCTAGTCGACGTGGGGGCGCAAGCACCTCCTCGATACCGACTCCTGCCGGTCTCCCCGTTAACGGCGGGACCCAGACCCACCATCAGCGCCGCCGCCCCACCAGTATGCACACCTACTGTCGGAGTTCCTGAGGTATTTAAGCCCGAGCCGCTAAGTCCCCGGGCCCCAGCCAAGCACGGCATATACCACCATATAGTGACTAAAGGGCCCCGACACATGCGAAGTTCCGCAGGCTTCCCCCTCAGCGCCTTCAGGAGGCGAAAAAGCATTCATGGAGATGGAACAGATGGGCATCTGCAGGAAAGCCTCCAGTCCATGGGCCTCCCCTCCACATGGTGCAGAAACCGGACGGCTCCTGGAGACCCTCATGGCGACTACAGGCGGCTCAACATTGCAACAGAGCCCGAACACTACCTCTACCCAACATGCAAGACCTCACGGCCTCCTTTCACGGGGCCAAAATATTCACTAAATTGGACCTTCTTAAATCTTATTTCCAGGTACCTGTTGTGCCAGAGGACATACCAAAGACAGCCATCATCACGCCCTTCGGGTCCTATGTGTTCGCCTTCTCCACCTTCGGGCTGAGGAACGCCGGGCCACCTTCCAGCGGCTCATGGACAGCATCCTGGGGACCTAAAATTCTGCGTCTGCTACGTCGACGACATTCTCATATTTTCCAGGTCTCACAGCGAACACCAGAGACACATCAAAGCAGTCCTCCAGTGCCTCCAAGAGAACGGCCTCGTCGTCCGTTTCGACAAGTGTACCTTCGGCGTCCAGAAAGCAGAATTCCTGGGTCACGAGGTGTCTCCGACAGGCGTCCGCCCTCTTACATCGAAAGTGGCAGCCGTGAGCCAAGTTCCCGACACCCACCTCCATCAAGGCCGTCCAGGAGTTCCTTGGGATGGTAAACTTCTACAGGCGGTTCATCCCTGGGATCACGCACCACGGCCCCCTGACGGAAGTCCTAAAGGTCAACCGAAGTCCCTGTCTTGGGGACCCAGCCAGCAGCAGGCCTTTTCCCTGACGAGCCGCCCTCACCAAGGCAACCGCCTTGGCACACCAGGATCCCAAGGCTCCCCTCCAGCTGACGACAGACGCCAGTAACGTCGCCTGCGGTGCTGTTCTGGAGCAAATCATCAACGGCGCCCCAGCCCATTGCCTTCTTCAGCAAGAAGTTCAGTCCCGCAGAGACCCGCTACAGCACCTTCGACAGGGAACTCTGCGCGATGTACCGCGCAGTTCGGCACTTCAAGTTCCTCCTGGGGGACGCCCTTCACAATCTTCACAGACCACCAGCCACTGGTTCACGCCTTCACGAAGCAGGGGACGATGGTCTTCCAGACAGCAGCGCCACCTCTCAGCCATAGCCGAATTTACCTGTTCCGTCAGGTACCTCCCGGCAAGAAAAATCCCGTAGCAGACGCCCTCTCCAGAGTCGAGTTGAACGCAGTGCAGCTTGGTGTAGATTACCAGGACCTTGCCAGAGAACAGGCCGCTGACCCAGAAACCCCAGCATACCGCACCGCCATCACATCCCTCAAGTGGCGGACGTGACCCTCGCCCCGAAGGCCCCAGCCTGCTCTGTGACATCAGCACAGGCCAGCCCCGCCCTTTGGTTCCAGCCTCACGCCGCCGCCAGGTATTCGACATAATTCACGGCCTCACACACTCCGGCAGGACCACGCCAAACTGCTTTCAAAAGTTCGTCTGGCACGGGTGCAAAAGGACGCCACGGCCTGGGCAAAACAGTGCCTGCAGTGCCAGACCAGTAAAGTGGGTCGTCACACGCAGTCGGGGTAGGCGAGTTCCCACAGCCAGGGCGCCGCCGCCATATCCACATCGACGTCGTCGGGCCCTTCCCCATCAGGCGGATCCAGATACCTCCTGACGGTGGTAGACCGTTCGACGAGGTGGCCCGCCACACCCATGCAAGAAGCCACCGCCAGCGCGTGCGCTGAGGCCCTGCTCTCCAGTTGGGTTAGCCGCCGGCGCCCCGACCACATCACAACCGACAGGGGCCCCGCTTTCCTCTCCGAGTTGTGGTCTGCCCTGGCTCAACTGCTGGGAACCACGCACCACACCACCACAGCGCATAACCCAGCGCCAACGGCCTGGTCGAACGGTTCCACAGGTCCCTAAAGTCATCCTCATGGCCCGCTGCACCGCCGAGGACTGGAAACATCAGCTGCCGTGGGTCCTCCTCGGGTTGAGGACCGCCCCCAGAGCCGACGGCACCCCATCCGCAGCTGAACAAACCTATGGGGAACCCCTCGTGGTGCCGGGAGAGCTCGTGGACGGATGAACGCCACTCCCCATCACTGCAGAGGCTCCGCGACGTGGCCGGCAAGTTCGCCCGCCTTGCAGGCGCTCATACATCGACAAAGCAACCACCTTCATGCCGCCACAGCTGTCATCCGCCACCCACGTCTTCGTCAGAGTCGACGCCGTCCGTCCACCACTAACTAAGCCCTACAGGGGACCCTTCCGGCGTGCTGGAACGGAACAGCAAGGCGTTCCAGCTGGCACTCCCAGGCAAGGACGACTGGGTTTCCATAGACCGGCTAAAGCCCGCCTTCCTGTCGGAGAGTCCCGCAGCGACGCAGCACCCTTCCGCCCAACCGCACTCCAGCACGCCCTCACCCCGCAGGCGCCGCCCCAGGAAGGGACCGCCCAACCAGCAGCCTCACAGGCGGGAGGCCCCCTCCGTTATCTTCAAGGAGCCGCGCACCCTTCAGCGTCCCAGCAGATACAGGGATTAGTCAGACGCGTCCTCGTCTTGGGGAGAGTATTTGTAAAGTCACCACATCGGCGCCAGGATAGTGTTTCGGCGGCGCCATTAATTAAGTCTCCGCTGAGCTTGTTTTCTTTGGTGACTTCCCATTTTCTTCAAGCTCAATTAGTCACGCCTAAAAACGTGCCAGGTCACGCATTTTAATCATTTTTACTTTATGGTATTTATACGAATGTCACACATTGTGTATCACATGTTTCTTCATTCACAGGCATCAAGACTGTATCCATATTGTAGCTCTGTATATTTCGTATTGTAATTTGTACTCGTTTACTGCATATTATTGTTTATTGTTTCGACCTCAGGTCACAGTCAATTCCATTGTCTCTCGCGGCCCGGCGTCAGTCGGCCGCAATATAAGCTGCCTGGATCTGTAATAAAGTAGCAGTAACTTTTACCTGCTCGTTTCTTTGACACCTTACAAAAGAAATGCACCATAGGAAGAGAATCAAAGTACACAAAAGTGGGAAATACTCGTACAGATGAGACTGTCAAACAGCAACTGGGGCAAGAGGCATTTAAAAAAAACGTTGACACAAGAGAAAAGTGGCAGGGAATATTATCTCAACAATTAAGATGTATCAGTGTTTTAAGATGAAGGATGCTGAGAGGGAGATCCCTGAAATCCTGAGGTAAAGGAAAAGAAGGAGATCCAGAATGTTCTGGGGGAAAATAAGGATCAGGGGTGTTGGAACAAAGATGAAATATTATTAGGAAATCACGCCAATGCATGCAAGATAGATGTGCGGCATAATGTATCCCACTATGCTGCCAATAAGACTTCTGTGCGGGAATATGAAGGGAATTTTACAAGCTGAATGAAGAATAAACTCTTCTAATTTTAAGCCTGAATTTGATAACAGGAGCCAAGAGGGCAAGCGAATCGGGATATTTTGGTAGAATTTCAAACAAAAGCAAAGATAAGAATCCAATTAAGCTTAGAAAAAAAAAGCTGCTATATCTCAGCAGGAGACGGACATCTAATTCCATAATCTGTAAGGTATACGATACAGATCGTTTAGTAAAAACTGAATAACTTTATCAACTGTTGGATTATATATATATATATATATATATATATATATATATATATATATATATATATATATATATATATATATATATATATACACTGTATATATGTATATATACTGTATATGTATGTATATATATATATATATATATATATATATATATATATATATATATATATATATATATATATATATATATATATATTATTTCTCCAAGTACTTTGTCTTATTATGAAATTTTTCATTCATAGCAGCCTGTGTACTTTAGCAATATATTAATATTTTTCTATCTTAGCATTTTACTAAATAAGGAAGTATGAACTTTAAAATGTCAAATAAAACTCTACGGAAAAAGCAACTCCGTTTGAGCAACGTAAAAAATACATTAGGCTTGTAGCCCCTACTTGTTTTAGAAATTGCTTTCTACCTAAAACACATAAATCATTATAGAACATCTTATTCATTATATTTTTTTCAGAATAATATGAATTAAATAAAACACAAAAACAATCAATAAATATACACTTGACATACAGTAAATGATGTAGAGATTTTAGGAAGTAAACAAAACATTCCAGGATCGAGCGTCCGCTTGTGACGGGGAGAGATCGACATGTGAAAGCCAAAACAAAATTAAGATTCCTTTATTGATGTTGGGGTTAGCAAACATGGGTAATTGTCTTCTCTTGCTGGGCCTTAAGAAGGAAAAAAGGTAGGAGGACTGACCGAGTCTCTAGACTCTTGTGTATCTCGTAATGGCGATGGTTTTTCGAACAGAAATCCCGGCAGGCCTCCTCTGTAACATCACCTTAGCCTGTCATCTTGTTTTGCAGAATAGGTATTTTTCTTGCGTTAATTCATCCTGGCTTGTGTGTGGGCGTAGGTTTGTCCAGATGAACAGTTTTAATGAGGTTGCCTGATGAAATAAACTGGTAGACATATTACGCTAAGTACTGATCGGCTAAGCTCCTAATACTCGAAGTCTAATCATCTTCGACTGACTGCTATATTGTTCGGTAATTTTACAGGAAGGTATTTCAGTCTGAACTAGGTTTGCATACTGGAATTCTGGCTAGTATGCAGAGTAGGGGGGACAAGGATAGCTTATTCAGTATCGGGGGTGTCCCCCCTGGCCAGACCAGGCCCAGCCCCCAAAGTCAAGTCAAGTAGGTTGAATTCTGGTTAGGTCAGGAATGGCATCTAGGAAACGTTAGGTTTGGCCCATTATCACAGTCAGATTTCTCACGCCCACCCCCCCGTTCCCTACTCTGCATCTGCTCCAAAATTCTTTTGCTGTGATCGCGAGCCTCCTTAACACGATAAGCACAAAAGTCACGGTACTTGTTTCTAGGTAGCGGCTCTGCACGGACTGGACGGAACGGTTCTGCGAATACAAGAGACATTAGGGAGCCACATGTTCAAGAAGGGATTGGCTAAGGAAAGCTATTATAAAAGGAACCATACCAACCTAACGTACCCTAACCTAACCCAATCTAGCCTTGTAGGTCGTGTTACTTAGCTGGAGGGCTCTGCCCCCTGACTGCCCGGTGAAGGGAACTCTACTTGTTACCAGAAGTTCCCCTACAACACCGCACATGCACGATAGCATTCCAGGATAACCAGCATTCAAAAACATGATCAGTTCTGAGGTTAATTGCAGTCGACCGACAAAAAATAGCGGTAAATTCTTGATAAGCAATCAAAACACTTCAGAAAAAGTCAATTTTCAACGTAATACCCCATGCGGATCTATTACTTAGTTTTACCAAAGTCATTCTCAGGTCTATCACAAATTTACTTTTACCTGGGTATTTACCATCATTTGTTTATAATTTACCATTCATTCCAATGGGGCTGACATTAAAGTAAAACTTTATCGTACTGTAGGGTCCACAGAGATATAATTTATTGATAAACTTTTTCGACTGAGCAATTTGGAAATTGATGTATATAAGCCTAATGCACCAAAGGTAAAGATGATTTGAGAAATTTACTGTCTTTGTTCATTTTCTTATGTTCATTCTTGAGAGGCTGGTACTAAACACCATGGCCTGTGGAACTTTTCTGTAGAGTTACCTATTGGTCGCTTGAGTGCAATACTAAATAAAATTGATCCAAGCTCCTAAATCGGCCAGGTCAGGGCATGGCACCCTAGGTTAAGTTTAGGTTGTTCCGACACAATATACAAACCCTCGGTCCTTTACATTAGGAGATACTTTCAGGCGTAGGCTGGAAAACGGCCGTTGAACTTCAACAAGGTGGTTAGGCAGTTACTGTCCGGGAGGCGGGAGCACCCCGCCTGCCCGGATGTAAACATTCCAATTTGCTTTCGGCCGTCGTAGCGCACGGACGTTGTTCTTCGCTCTCTGCCTGACTGCATTTTTTCTCTTCATCATTCTTGGTGGGAATTTTCCTTTTTCTTTTTTGTATTATGGATAAATCATCTAAATCCTCCCATCCCCAGCGTGTATGTCCTGGGGTGGGAGGAAAAAAGTGTAATTCCTTTAGATCTAGAGTCGATGTGGACCCACACGCTCTCTGCACATCTTGCAGGGGGCGGGTGTGTTGTTTGTGGTCCTCCGAGCAATGGGGCAAGTTCGAAGGGAGGAGATCTTACCGTCGTAAGCCTACCAAGGAGTCGTCCGAGGGAAATACGCCCCGACGACCCTGTTGGTGGCCGATGTTTCGGGTTCGTTTCTACCTCCCAGCGAACTTCCTCTTCTTGCTCCCTCTCCCTCGGGTGAGATTCCCCCTCCCCTTCCTCTTACGTTTCTTCGCTTGTGGAAGGGCACGGGAGAGTTGGACCGCGGCTTCATCTCGAAAGTCTCTTCCCGTTCCGACGGGAGTTTTTCCTTCGAGCCGGGTGGAGGCTTCTTCTATTAACCGACTTTTTGCTTCAGGTACCGGGCTCGATGGCCAGACGATGATACCAAGTTCACCCTGGCTGCACCGGGCCTACCTGGCTCGGCTCTGGAAGGTTTGGCTCCCCGATGGCCCCCTCTCCAGTCACGACCCACACGGCAGCAACAGCCACTACCACGACTGTCACCTTCTCGCGGTTTGTCCAGATGCCGATTTCAGTTGCTTCGCATCTGGACACCCAGGTATCGGCGTCATCCGCGGGCCAGCACGCTGTTCCCCTGCCACCTGGCTTTCTGGCACCATTCTCGCACTGGCCCCTCCTACATGGTGACGCCATCGTACCGGTATGTGACTGTTGCTGCCCCGTTGCTGAACATGGCCTGGCCTTGGATACGGTTCCTCGTCTGTCTCTCCAGCCCGGCCCTTCGTCTGCCTCAGTTCCCTTTCCAGCGACCTTGGCGCGGCCCGTACCAGATCTGCATGCGGGAGGCGGCGCTTGCATCCCTGGCCCCGCCCACCGGTTCCTGGCCGACCACGCGGCTCGCTGCCCAGGCAATTGCTGGTCCGAGCTCCGCCGTCTCTGCCCGGTTGCACCTTCTGCTGTTGTGGCCCCTCCCCGCTGTTCCTGTTCCTGCTGTTCCTGAGTCCGCGTCTTCGCTTTCTTGGATTGGTGATCTGACTGCTTTCCTGAAGCAGATGGTGAAGAAGAAGAAGAAGAAGAAGAAGAGGTCTAGGAAGGTGTCGTCGTGCGTCTTCATCTTCGTCTTCATCGTGTCGTCGTCTGCTGCTTCTTCCTCTTCCTCTTCCAAGGCTTCGCGTCAAGAAGAGGAAGTCTGTCTCTCCCCTAAGAAACCTCGTACTGAGATTTCCTAAGGGTCTGTCTCCTTCCACACAGAAGGTTCTCTCGTTGGTTCTTCCCGATCTTCGGATCAGGGAACCGCTGTTCCGGCCTCCGGGCCAGGGGCAGCGGGAACCAAGGGTGTGCAGACCAAGGTCGGCACTCTCCCGCTGCGCCTAAGAAACCTCCTGCTTCTAAGGCCAGCGAGACCGCTGTCGGACTCTCGTTCGCGAGTTGCTCCAGTACCCGGGTCTCCAAGGAGACCAGGATACCCCAGTCTGTTACGGTGGACACTTCGCCGTACAGACCAGGGCGTGGGGCGAGAAAAGAGCCGGGCATGCAGGTGCCCCTTCTCTTCCTGCTGGCACTCCATCCAGTGCCAGGTCAGGTTCCCGGGATAATGCTTCCCCCGAGGGGCCGAAAGTGCATGGAGAAACAGGGAAGAAGTCCCCTGCTCAGTCTTCCCGAGAGGCTTCGCCTCGAAGAAGTCTGGGCGCGCGTCTGGAGGACAGCGCAAGGCTCGCGCCAGCCAGCCGCTGCGTCGACTCCTCCCAGTCCCAGGCCGCCCCACGCCAGACTGGCTCAGGGAGGCGAATCGCGCGGCTCGGCTCGCGAGCCGCTCCGCTCTCCTCGGAGACCGTTTCACCTGGGATGAAACGTTCTCCTCGACCTGAGGGCCCGTCATCACCGCTGGTTGGTGACCGCCCTCGGCCTGCTGCCTCTACTGGTTCTGCCAGTAAGGGCAGTGGGCGCGCCCGATCTTCCTCCCCTGTCCCCTCCGCTCCTTGGTCTCCTCCAAAGGGCGTGAGTCGGAGAGGAGGAACTCTGGGGAGTGTTCTCCTCAGAGTTCAACTGCATGGGGGTATGTTCCTGGCTCGGTCCTTGGCTCGACCAGGTCCTATGCCCGTAGTTCAGGAAGATCCTCAGGGGTCTGCCGAGGTTCTCCCTCCTGCGGGGAGAGTAGTTGGGAGGACCGCTTTTCCCTGGAAGGACTTGAAGGTCCTCTGCCTCAGGATGCGGACACCCCGAAATACAGAGGACTTTTTCGGAGATTATCGTGCTGATTCGTCGGCACAATGACCTCGGGAAGGGACCATGGCTTCGTCTGTGGATTGTCCTTCGCGCCTCGAATCCTTCTGGGGTCCTAAGAAGGAACCCAAGGCTTCGTGGGGCTGCCGTGGTCCACGCTTGCGGGGGTACTCGATCAGGTGAACGGTCTTGTGTCTGGGCAAGACAGTTCCCTTCGATCGAGCCATTCGGAGAAGCTTCTTCCTCCCCTCTACCTCGTCAGAAGCGCTTTTACTCTCAATAGAAGGAGCGTTGCTGACTAAACAGGTTGACCCGGACCTGACTCGTCTGGATCCGGGTCTTTCGTTGCAGCAATTGTCGGCAGAGAATGTTTCTCTCCCAGCAAGAAGCTGCAACCCTGGAAGCCACCGCCATGGCGGCCTTTCAGGCAGTCTCCTGGCTCGATCTGTGGTCCTTCACAGTATCGGCGGTAGCCCTTCCTCAGGCGCTATCGTACCTGGGGAGGACTCTGCTTTTGGGAGACTGTGCCAGTCTGGAGGTAGGGCTATTTCCTACCTTGCCCACCAGACTGCAAACCTGTGGGCAAACTTGGTGTTAAAGCGAAGAGACGCCGTTCTCTCTCACTTTGCCAAGTCTGTAGGTCCCAGTCGGCAATCGCTCTGCGGAATGGACCGTTGCTGGGTTCCTCCTCTCTTTCCCTAGAGAGTTGGTGGATGCCGCGGTAGACAAACACCGTGCCGATGAGAACGACCGGCTTGTCCACCAGGCAGTGGTTAAGACCTCCGGTCTTCTCGTTCCACTGCAGCCAGGTCTTGGGCCAGGCTGGCCCTTCCTCGGCCCCTAAGAAGTCCCAGTCTTGAAGGGGTCCCGAGGAAACACCCAGCCTTCTTCTTCCTCGAAAAGGGGGGGTTACTCCCGTCCTTTTCAGCCCCCTTTCCAATCCGGTAGAGGGGGCAAGGGTAAGAAGAAGAAGGGGAAACGCTAGGGGCGGCGTTCCCCCCCAGAAGCTGCCAAAGGTGGGGTTGCCTGTCGAGCCATTGGGCAACGTGCAGCGACATGGGCCGAGACCTGGATAGTGGATGTTCTTCGGAGGGATATCTCCTACCCTTCGAGTCTCGGCCTCCCTCACCTACACTCCGGTCCATCTCCAAACTTATCTTTCAGGTTCGTTGAAGGACATCGACTACAGCAAGAAGTGCAAGCCATGCTGAGCAAGAATGCTGTAGAAGTCGTGTCGGACCAGTCTCCAGGCTTTTACAGCCGGATCTTTCTCAGTAGAGAAGGCATCAGGGGATGGAGACCAGTCATAGACCTCTCTCCTTTGAACCGCTTCCCTTCGCCAGACTCGGTTCACGATGGAAACAGCACGATTGGTGCTGGCCTCCATTAGGGAGAACGACTTCATGCTTACGGTGGACTTGAAGGATGCGTATTTTCAAATACCCATCCATCCGTCCTCGCGCAAGTACCTCCGCTTCGTCCTCGGGGAGTCGGTCTTCCAATTCAGGGCACTTTGTTTCGGGCTCGACCGCTCCCCAGGTGTTCACGAGTGTTCTCTCGTGTGTCAGCTTGGGCCCACTCGCACGGGATACGTCTTCTGAGGTATCTCGACGACTGGCTAGTCCTGGCGAGCTCTCGCTCGCAGTTGCTACAGGACAGGGATCGTCTCCTCGAGTTTTGCCAGGATCTAGGGATCGTGGTAAATCTGGAGAAGTCAGATCTCACCCCCAAGCAGAGGACGAAATACCTGGGCATGCTGATAGACACGGTGGCAGCAAAAGTCTTTCCCTCGGACTCTCGTATCAGCAAGTTCAGGGAGGCAGCACAGTTGTTCCTGTCTCGACAGGAGCAACAAGCTCGGCAATGGCAAGTCGTCATCGGTCACCTGTCGTCATTAGAAAAGCTAGTTCCTCACGGGCGTCTTCACTTGCGGTCTCTCCAGTGGAGACTAAAGGAGCTCTGGTCCCAGTCCCGAGACCCCCAGTCCTTCCTCATTCCTCTTTCCGAGGAAGTGAGAAAGGACCTCCACTGGTGGTTGGACGACAGGAACCTCTTAATAGGAGTATCCCTGCATACTCCCCCTCCGGACATGCTTCTGTTTTCGGACGCATCGACCGAGGATGGGGCGCACACCTGGAGGAGTTTCTGACTTCGGGAGTGTGGCACCGAGACGACAAGCACCTTCACATCAATATTCTGGAGCTCAAGGCGGCCTTCCTGGCTCTCCAGGAGTTCCAGGATCGAAATGATGGGACACTCCGTGGTGTTGATGAGCGACAATACCACGGTAGTGGCATATGTCAACAAGCAGGGGACTGGTGTCCCATCAGCTTCATCAGTTGGCAATGCAGGTGCACGTGGGGCAGTAGCTCACTCGGTAGAGCTGTCAGCCAGATACATTCCAGGCAAGAGGAATGTAGTGGTGGACAAGCTCAGCCGCCAGAGCCAGGTGGTAGGGACCGAATGGTCCCTCCATCAGGAAGTAGCGGAAAGGCTGTTCGACCTGTGGGGCGTCCAGTGATAGATCTGTTCTCCACCCGGCACAACAGAAAAACTTCAGGTCTTCTGTTCGGTCGTGCCGGACCCATGGGCCGCTGCGGAGGACGCTTTCCAACATCCGTGGGACAACCTCGACACGCACGCCTTTCCTCCATTCTGTCTGATTAGGCCGGGTAATCAGCCGGTGATGATCACCCCGAATCTCAGAATGACTCTGGTGGCACCCAAATGGCCACAGGCCAATTGGTACCGGACCTGCTAGCTCTCCTCTCCGAGGCACCGAGAGAGATTCCCCCTGGCCCAACCTTCTGCGTCAACCTCACGCACAGCGGTTCCACCTGGCAGTGCATTCCTGTGTCTTCACGGCTGGAGGTTATCCACCATCTCTTGCGGCGAGAGGCTTTTCACGCCAGCGCAGCAACAGAGATGGCAGGATACCTCAGAAGATCCTCCGCAGCGGTATACCAGGGAAAGTGGTCCGTCTTCTGTGGTTGGTGTCGTCGAAGGGGTATCTCTCCGGTCAGAGCTACTGTTCAGCAGGTCGCGGACTTCCTCGTCTTCCTTCGCCGAGAGAAGCTTCTCTCCATTTCAGCAGTAAAGGCTACCGCGCCGCACTCGGCCTAGTCTTTGCGGCTGAAAGGAGTAGACATCTCTTCCTCTTTCGAGATTTCTCTACTCATGAGAAGCTTGAGCGGTCTTGCCCACCCAGGGATCTCAGGCCCCTGCGTGGATGTGACTCGTTCTAAGGAGCCTGACTCGTGCACCTTACGAGCCTTTAAGAGAGTCGTCAGACAGGGATCTGACCCTCAAGACCGTTTTCTTGCTTGCCCTGGCGTCGGCGAAGAGAGTTGGCGAACTTCATGGACTTTCCTTTGATGTAAAACACTCAAGGGGATGGGGATCAGTTACGCTCGATTTCATCCCGGATTTCGTGGCGAAGACTCAGAATCCTTCGGTCCCTGACACACGGTTCGAGTCCTTCACGATCCTCCCCTAGAGGACTTCGTAGATAATGATCCAGACGAGATGCTACTGTGTCCTGTTAGGGTGCTGCGGCGCTATCTGAAGAAGACTCGGCACCTCCGGCCTGAGTGTCGGCGACTCTTCGTTAGCACCGGCTCGACCAAGAAAGAAGTGTCCAAGAACACCATCTCTTTTTGGCTTCGTGAGACAATAAGGAGAGCGTACTCTGCTGCAGGAGAAGACGACACCGTGCACGCTTTCGTCCGAGAGCGCACGAGGTCCGCGGCATTGGTCCATCCCTCGCATTCCGGAAGAATATGTCGGTACCACAGGTACTGAAGGCAGGTGTGGGTCCCGACAGACTACCTTCACTTCCTTCTACCTCCGGGATGTTGCACACAAGTCCTTGGACACTTTTTCCTTGGGTCCTGTGGTGGCTGCTCAACAAGTTGTGTAGCTTATCCAGCTCCCCTAACGGGACAGGTTGCATCTCGCCTATGTTGTACGGTAAGGATTGGGGAGATGTTTGTTGAGTGACTGGCCTCTTTTCCTTCTCCCTATCCTAAGCTCTCTTCCCACGGGCAGGAGCGGGCGTGCCGTTACAAGCTGGACCGGGCGATCGAGGCAGGTAAGCACATAACGTGAGCTTCCGTTCTATTCCCTTTCAGGTTATAGAAGCAACCCCCACTCCTTTCTCTTGCAAGGGGAGGAAAGAGTAAATGACTTTGAGACAAACCCAATGCTTGTATTTGCCTTATTGTCATCTGACGTCATTTCTTCCTAGCCTACTTCGCATGAACTGACGTTTCCCTCTTTCATGCAAAGGGTCCCACAAGTCTGACATAGATCTTGCGTTTCTTACAACCCGATCTTTTGTCAGAGGTGATTTTTTCCCTTCCTCGCTCTTACGACCAGGAAGGGAAGACAAGGTGGTGAACTCCAGTCAGTTCAGAGAGACTTTTTCAGATTCCTCCCTCCAATCAGTAAGTCTCCTAATGTAAAGGACCGAGGGTTTGTATATTGTGTCGGAACAAATAACAATTTTTGAAAGTAAATTGTATTTTCCTAACTATACAAACCGAGGTCCTTTACAGTTATGCCCACCTCATGCCACCCCTCAATCTGTACATGGGCCGAAAGGCAAATTGGAATGTTTACATCCGGGCAGGCGGTGCTCCCGCCTCCCGGACAGTAACTGCCTAACCACCTTGTTGAAGTTCAACGGCCGTTTTCCAGCCTACGCCTGAAAGTATCTCCTAATGTAAAGGACCTCGGGTTTGTATAGTTAGGAAAAATACAATTTACTTTCAAAAATTGTTATTTTAGCGAAGGATCGGTTAAAATGTATCCCAGTTGAATTAGGCTGTGTCTTTGTGCTGCTTTTAAGTTGGCCATGACTTACAAAAATAGCATGTGCAGCTCTTTAGCAGTTTTACCCATTGAGGTAACCCAAGCCCTTCATTGTGACATATGTCAGGGTAATTGCAATTTTATTGTAGGCTAGAAATGTCACAAAAATGGAGATCCAGGCTTAGGCTACTGTAAGCTAGGTTAGAAACTTTTGCATGGTATTGTTGAAGTTTTGGTAAAGGTACCATAGGCTACAGTACATTGGGGTTTGCTTAGGCTGTACTATATTACAATTAGCTCATAACTACCAGTATTATAATTTATTTATTTTTGTTTTGGTAAGGTATCTCATTAATTGTAACAACTTTTGATTTATGCTTAGGTAATATGATTTATGTCAGAAATATTTGATTACCATGATATTGAATATTGCAGAAATTGAAATATTATTATGCATATATAGCCTTTTAGCACCGCATTATTACTATTTTTTTTTAGGTATTTTGTTTTTGCTGCCATTAATTTTGTACTACATGATTCAGCCAAGGTTGAAGGCCAAAGATGAAGGAGGTTTTACAGAGTTAGAGCTACCCCCCCCTCCCTACTCGGTGTCATGGGGTAGTTTGGTTAGGAAGTATTCCTTCGGTTACGATTGTTCATTGTAATATACAGTTTGTGAGTTTTTCTTTTCTGTTGGCTCCAGTTTGCATTTTGATGTGAATTATTTTCCAGTTGATTCTATGTTATAGTCTGATGGGGAGGGAAGGTGCCTTAGTTGCTGTTTTCAATGAGTTTTCTTCAAGCTGTCTTTGTTTTGAACAGCATGTTCCATCATTGTTTTTAGCAGATGTTTTATGGACAGATGCCCTTCCTGTCCCCAACCCTACCTAGTTTTCTGGGTTTGAGACTGGCACTGAGTTGGGCATGCTTGCCCACCCAAATATCCAGTTCCCCTTGAGTCTCATCATAATTGGTCAGAGACATTTATTTTCATAATGAAAGTCAGTTCTGGTGTAATAGTCAAAATTACTAAAGAGTTAGACAGATGGTTATACAGTACAATAGTCTAAGTAGTCTACAGTTTTAAAAATACTCTGTAATGAATATGGTGTAATGCGCAGTCCAGCAAAAGTTGCAATTTCTGTATCTTACCAAAAAACTGGTAATGCAACTAAACATTTATGACTGAAGTCATACAAATGAGTTGTTGTACATGATGAGATGGAAGGACAAAGCTGTGATGTCTGTAATTAGGGGTCTCATGTAAAAATGTACAGCTTAGGTTATCCTAAGATTTTACAGCTTAAGCTGGAATGCAACTGTATTAACTTATGCATAGCATGAAGGTTTTGGGTGTTTAGCATTATCTGCACTACGTATATAGGTCAGCCTTTTAGGTAAGGCTGAGTTAGACCTAGATAGCATAAATAGCTTTTATAGACCATTTAAAGTTGCAGTGGCTACAGGTATGGCAGGGGTGTTTACCAGCACACATGTTAAAGATCCAACAGATCACTGTCCCTGTGCAGTACTATTTGTTTTCGTATAAGTAACTTACCAAGTAACAACATAGCTATTACGTTTCACTTATCGGCATCTTAAATTTGAAAATTTGTGGTAGCGTTCCAGTATTTTGGTGTAGGTAACTGGCCCCGCCCATTTCCGGGGAAGGACAGGTACAAAACTAGTAATGAGCCCAATTTGTTTCTGCCGGTTGACAGCTTAACATGGTTGTTGACTTCAGCTTTCGTTTGATTTAATATAATTTGCCGAATGGTTTTCATTGTTTTTGGTGACGTATTCTTTGTTAGAGACTGTGCTAATTGAATTAGCTTATTTAGCTAGGACTTTTGCCTTTTATTAAGATGTCTGACTCTAGTTTTGCTAGCAGTAGGTTTTGCAGCAAAGGCTGCAATACCAGACTTACTTCAATCAAATATGACTCTCATACCATTTATTTTCAATGTAGAGGACAAAATTGCTCTTCAATCTTGACTTGTGATGGATGCAAAGAGTGGGATCAAATAGGGGCTTCAGTGAGGGGGCCTTATGGATAAGTTTAGTGCCAGTGATCTCGGTGCAAGCGTTGTGTCAGTGGAGGAGGTGGCTACTCGTCCCACCAATGCTCCTAGACAAAGGTCCCTGTCAAACTCCCCTAAACCTGGGAGGAGGCAGACCGTAAGTCCCAGGGATGTCTGTGGGGTTTGCTAACGGGTAGTCGCTCCCTCAACTGAGCTGTTGTTCGAGATTCCCAGGGCTTGGCAGACAGCCGCTGGAAAGGCACCCATATCGGAGTTCATGCCCTTTCATCGAGTGATTCGGATTCGGGATCCGACGAATCCAAGTGCAAAGCGAGTCAGAAGCGCAGCTTGCACTTTAAAATTGCATCCAGGCCACTGAAAAGGCTGATATCCGTGGCTGAGTCTGATTTTCCAATCCCGTGCAAGCGGAACATAGATTGGAATCAGAGTCCCAAACCTTCATGTAGTTTTTGGGATGACCTGTCTAATGTGTCACCCGCAATGTCTGTGTCAGAGTGTCAGTTTTTGTCGCCCAAGCGGATCTCCAAGAAATATGTAGATCGTGCTTCAGGATCCTAGAGATTTGGGCATCCAGTGGGATCCAAGGGATCCAGTTAGTGGAATCTGTAGGATCCAAGTATTTAGTGGGATCAGAAGGATCCAGGCATTTAGTGGGATCTGATGGATCCAGATATTTAGTGGGATCTGAGGGATCCAAACATCCATCAGGATCTGAGGGATCCATTCATCAAGTGGGATCTGTGGGATCCAAGTGTTTAGTGGGATCCAAGGGATCCAAGCACACAGTGGGATCTAGAGGTTCCAATGTGCCTGTGGAACCATATCAACACGTAGTTCATGCACGATTGTAGTGTGCGATCGCTCCCCTTCCAAGCTGGCGCCAATTCATCCAGGCATCCAGCACCACACTCCACTTCTCATTCGGTTCAGGATCCTTCTCTGAAATCAATTCAGCGACGCATACACAGCATTCTAGATCTGTTACGCAAACCGACAGTGATTCATGAGTCCAAGGATTTGACTCTCTCACCCATTTCATATGAAGAAGAGGATGTAGAACAGGATCAGCCTTCTTCAGCCTACACCTCTCTTTTGAAGGACTTCTTGTTTTGCTTCCCGGACTTCTTTTCACCAGTGACTCCATCTTCGCCGAGTTCATCTTTTACGATGAGACAGCCTGTGGAAGCTCCTAGGCTGCCTGAGATGGTTCTATCATCGTCTTCGAAGAAAGCTCTGCCAGGCATTGAGAGCTGGCTGACAGAAAGAGGGATTTGGGGAAAGTGGTATTCTGCACTCCTCCTCCTCCTCCTTTTATCTAAGAGGAGATAGTTGTCGTATGTTGCTGGGGAAGTGCCATCGCTGGGAGTTTCTGCCTCCTCCCAAGGGGACTTCAGTTTGAATGATTCGTCACAGAGATCTGCTTTCTCCTCATCCAAGATCTTATTCATGACTTCAGAACTTGAGCATTTGACAAAGGATATCTTTAAGGTCTTTGAGACCCTAAGTTTTCTTGATTGGACTGTCGGCGCCTTAGTGAAGAAAATAGAAGACTGTGCCTCTCTCCAAGATAACTTCGCTACAGACTGGCTGGGAGTGCTCTCATGTGCAGATAAGGCTATCAGGGATGGATCCCAGGAGCTGGCAGCCTTGTTCGTGGTGGGAGTACTTGAGAAGCGAGAACAGTGGTGGTCATTCACTTCAAAAGGGGCCACTCCCTCCCAGAGATCCACCTTCTTTTTGCTCCTTTAGAAGCATAGTCTCTTCCCCAGCGCTACAGTAGAACATATCGCATTGGAGCTGCAAAAGAAATCCACTCAAGACTTGTTGGCTCAGTCCACCAAATGTCCGAAGGAGTCTGGGCGTTCTTCATCTTCCTCATCGTTTACCTAGAGCAGTTTCACCTCTACAGCAAGCATTTTGATGCCGTAGAGTTAGATTCTAGCCCAGTTCGATTCCAGCCCAGTTCCCGAGCGTATTCTAGATCCATTCTATCAATCAAGAAATCAGCCAGCAAACCTTCCTCTCGCAAGTGAGGATACTATCCTCCATGTACCAGTAGGAGGCCAGGCTTCTACATTTTTGGAGCAAATGGGAGGACAGAAATGTAGAACCTTGGGTTTTAGAGGTGATCAGGAAGGATATTCCATCCTGTTCAGGGAGAAACCTCCCTTGGTGTCCTCTCCTATCAACTCTTTAGGCTGAGAGAGGTATTTGGCCTTGTCACAAGAAGTATCGTCTCTGCTCACCAAGAGGGCCATTGGGAGGTTGGAGACCTGTCCTGGATGTCACGCCCTGAATTTCTATGTTCAAACTACAAAATTCAAAATGGAAACCACTCATTCAGTTCTGTCTTCCATTCGTCAAGGGGATTGGATGGCAACTATAGACATGCTGGATGCATATTTCCGTGTTCCAGTCCACCCAGAAGCCAGGAAATATCTGAGGTTTGTGTTCCAGGACAAGGTCTTCTAATTTCGAGCTCTCTCGGATTTTTTGGGCTTTTCCGTCTGACGAGAATCCAAGCCAGCATTCAGAAAGTTCAGAAATTCCTCTCTCTCCTGTCATGCTCAGCCAACGAATGGATGAGTTTACTTGGAACTCTCTCATCCATAGAAAAGTTTGTTCCATTGGGGAGACTTCACAGGAGGGTGGTACAATTTTTTCTAAAAGCCAGTTCACAAAGGAAGATTCTTCTGGACTCGTTTGTTTTCCCAGTCACTCCAAATATCAAAGAGGACCTTTGGTGGTGGCTTGTAACAGGAAGGTTTGCAGAAGGGAAATCTCTACACCTTCTGAGTCCCAACCTCACATTATATTCAGACGCATCAGATCTGGGTTGGGGGTCTCTGCTAGAAAACAAGGAAATTTCAGGGACATGGTCACAATCCAAGAGAGAACTTCATATCAACGTGAAGGAGCTGAAGGCTATACACTTAGCTAAAGGCACTTTGCAACAGCGACTTTCAACTCCACGGTCATAGCCCACTTGGACAATACAACAGAATAAGTGGACAATATTCTGCAGCTGGTGCAGAAGACACAATGTATCATCTACTTCTACCTCTGTAGCGCAAATAGCAGATTTTTTGCTATTTTTAAAGTCCTCCTGAGGATTAGCTGCATCCACGATCAAAGGCTACAGAGCGATGCTCAACTCAGTATTCAGACACAGAGGTCTGGATCTATTGACTGGTAAAGACATCGGTGACCTTATCAAATCACTAGACACTTTGAAACAGGGATCTTACAAGGAAGATGCTATTTCTAGTCACTTTAGCTACTGCTAAGAGAATTAGTGAGTTACAGGCTCTGAGCAAGAAGGTAGGATTCACACAAGGAGATGCGGTCTGTTGCTTTACTATGGGGTTCGTAGCAAAGAATGAAGCGCTGTCTTTTCCCTGGCCCCGTTCATTCACAATCAAAGGTTTAACAGACATTCTGGGTCCTACGGACCAAGAGAGAGCTCTTTGTCCAGTAAGAGCATTAAAGTGTTATCTAGAGAGGACTAAGAGTATCAGAGGCACGTCCCCTAACCTCTGGTGTTCAGTTAAGGATCCGACCCGTCCTTTATCCAAGAACACATTGGCGTTCTCTAGAGAAGTGATTTCCGAGTCACACATTAATTTTCAAGTGGAGGACTTGCCAATCTGCAAGGTTAGCCCTCGAAATTAGGGTAGTAGCAACTTCGATTTCCTTCAAGCGGAATGTATCCCTCTCTGCAATTTTGAAATCCACCTTCTGGAGGTGCAAATCAGTGTTTGCGAATCTTTGTCTACTTGATATCGAAACTCTTTATGAGAACTGCAGTACCCTTGGCCCATTATCCATGGCTGGCATGGTGTTGGGGGAGGAAGGATAGGGGGTATTCTTACATTCCTCTATCTGCTCGCCTTGAATATAGGTTGTCGAGTTCTGGGAAGTTGGGAGCTACTGAGTACCTGGAACACCCATCATTCATTGTGTCTTGTTATGAATGGGTTATGGTAACTGGTATTTTATATGGTGTATGTGTAACTTGTGTTTTATTGTCTTGGTTTTGGTACTGCGCCCGGGACAAGGGCTTTTGTGTTTTATTGTATGCTTTGGCAGCCATCGGAGTATTCCTCGGCTGCAAAGCCCCACTGATGTAGAGGCGCCTCTGGCTTCACTGCCACACCACTACCGTCAAGATGAGCCGCATCAGAGGCAGTATTTTCCTGCTGGAGCTCTCTCGCCAGGTGGGTTACAATAAACATTTTATCAATGTCAACTACTTGATATTTTAAAATTCATTTCCATTCATGAGTGTTTTTTAAGTAGTACATGCCCATGCATCCCACCTTCTGTCAATGTGGGATTCAGCTATGTAGTTACTTGGTAAGTTACTTATATAAAAATGACACTTTTATGATAAAATAAAGTTTTATATATACTTACCAAGTAACTACATGATCAAAGCCCTCCCTCCTCCCTCTCATGGGCATAGGGCATAAACGAATTGGGCTCGTTAGTAGTGTTTTACCTATCCTTCCCTCAAAGTGGGTGGGGCAAGTTACCTACACCAAAATATTGGAAGCTACCGCGAATTTCCAAATTTAAGCTGCCAATAAATGAAATGTAATAGCTATGTAGTTACTTGGTAAGTGTATATAAAACTTTATTTTATCATAAATATGTCATTTTTGTAATAGGATGACATATCTCACGCATCGTTGCAGCTGATCAAAAGTTATGGCGCTACTAATTACCAATGAAAGCGCAGAAATTGTGTGACCTTGTGTGTACAGCTACCATGATTATAGTGCTTTATTATAGATCAAGTAAAAATGTTATACTGTACCTGTGAAAAACAGTTAATCAGGTTAGTGATCAGTCACAGTACATTTACATCATTACCATATTGTTGACAGTGTAGTACTGGAATAAATTTGTTTCACTATTGCCCTTTCATTAATATAAGATATATACTGTATATGAATAATACCAGAAGCCATTGGAGTGCCTGTATTGTAATTTTAATAATGCTTGGCATGTTCATATAATACTTGGTTTTAAAACTGTATAAATCTTGGTTTAAAATTACTCTGTGAATGTTACATATTGTTTATATTTTTGAGGTGAAACTTACCCTCCATAGTTAGCTTTATTTGTGGCTACTTGGCGCGGGTTCAGCAAGTGTTAAAATAGAAACAGTCATTAACGAAAGCTCCCATTAGTTACTCCCCCACCCTACAAAGGGTGGGGGAGGTCAGACAGCAATTGTTATGGTTGTTCATTCTACTCTTGTCAGTCAACATGGCTGGTAGTGTAGACAAGTGCCCTAAACTTTTTGTTTGTTTTCTGAGTTAACGATTGGATTGTATGGTTTTTGGTCTGTATGTGGCAATATGGATTCTTCTTCTATATCTTCTATATCGAACCCTATTAGATTTTGTAAGGTAAGTTTCTAGACCAGACTGAGTAATTGACGTGCGTATTGAGTAATTGACGTGCATATGCACTAACTTGGGATCAGTGGTGATTTACAATTCTGACAGCCTTTGTGACCATTGTGACTTAGGACCTGAGTACAGTATAAGTACAGTCTTGAATCTAGGTTTTCTTTAGAATCATTACCTGGTCAAGAAGATAGAGATAAGTCTAATTTCTTCCTTAGTAAATATAGATCCTTCTACACCCAAATATCAGCTACAGGGCAGTAGGCTACATTTTTACAATTTGGTTTTTTTTTTTGGTTAAATCTAGTATTGAATTGCAACTGAGTCGTTTGCATCGTATGTGTCTGCTGCATTGGCAGGGACAGTGTCCCCTCGTTCCTTGGCCTGTACACGGACGCAACCTTTTCCTGTCCCCCCGGCATCCTTGCTGACAGGCGGGGTAGTCCTGGGTGTTTCCAGATGAGCACTAACATCCCAGGATGTTCTAGGACTGTGTCCTCTGTCTCCTGCCTGTGCGTTCTTTCCTCCATGGACAGAGTTAGATTGCAGTCACATAGGACAGTTATGACAGGTCTAGATCTTGTGTTTGACCCATTGTCCCACAGTTATTCTAGCGATTCGGCTGAGCCAGGTAACCTATCGCGTTCCGTAGTGAATGATGTCACTGCGGCTGCCAATCGCGTTCCTTAGTGAATTTTGCTGTTGCACTTGGAGCTGCCTCAAGGAGTCCCAAGTCCTTAGTTAGGCATTCAGTAAACGTTTGGGCCATGACTCTCTCTCTTTGACGACAGTCCAAGTTTTGATTTCATCAAGGCCTCAGTTATGTCTGCGTCCAAGGATTTTGCGGTATGTATGGGCTGTCATCCCTAAGCAAAGACTAAGCGTGTCAGATATTCGTGTTTGTCCATAAGTCCACGGGAAGCGATGAGTCTGTGTGAGCTTCCGCATACACCTTTGTCAAGGCTGCGCAGGCCTATTCTGTGCTGCCTCAGCGAGGTTGCACACCGCCTCAGTGAGGTCACACGATACCTCGGCCATGCCAAATGCCGCCTCAGCGAGGTTGCATGCTGCCTCAGCGCGGTCGCACATCGCCTCAGCGAGGCCATGCCTCTTCATCGAGTCCAGGGAAGAGTTGGCTTCCCTCAAGAGACAGTAGGCTGTAGAGTTTCTTCGGTACTGCAGTTAGTGGCAATGACTTGTGAGTCTTTGAGGAGTGAGCAGTTAAGTGCGCATGAATGTGTTTATAGTGGCAGCAAGGGGACAGGTCGTGCTTCTCCTATGTTGGAAGGTAAGTTGTGGTTAAAGTGTCCCCCCCCCGTATTCTGTGTCAGCCAGGTCTTCTCCATCAGGCCTTGAGAAGGCCTTTCTTAGTTAAAGTAGCTTATTTTCCAGAGTGGATTACAAGAATTTTAGCGCTGAGTCTTACAAGGAGGAGAGGAAAGATATCCAATTCTTTTCAGTGGAGCATTCAGATGCTTCCTGCTCTCTTAAGAGCTTCCAGGTTGGAGTCTGATTATTTGCCTCTCCCTTCCTTTAGTCTATCAGACTTTGTACATGGGAGTTTGACTATTGCTAAGGCCGTGCCTAAGAAGTTCTCTTAAATGTCCTCTCTCTTGTTCCCCTTCTTCTTATTAGAAAGTCTCTAGTGTATCGGACAGATGAGTTTCTCCCATTTTCTCCTGATCTGGCAGTGGATGGCACTTTTCTGTCCATGTTTTTTCCAACTAAGGCACTATTGCATCAGGCAGATTGCATTTCTCTATTCCTTAGGCTGAGAATGTGTATACAGAAGAGCTTGACTAATGCTATCAAAGCTATGTTTTTCTGTGAAATTGTGCTGTACACAGTTGAAAAATGTTTGAAGGAGTTTGGTGAACTTCTTCCTCCTTTGGCCAGGGATCCCTTTGTAAAGACCATAGTGGTTTTCTTTTTTGCATCCCTAGACATGGTGTTTCTTATTGTGATTGGGGAGCTATCCCATATCATGAGCAACCTTTAATTGCAGAAGAGAGCAGCTTGCTCTCTGCTGGTTCCTGCAGTCTCCCTCCTTAGTTAACAGTCATTATTATTTTCACTGCATCCTTTTGGGATTATTATGCAACAAGAAAGCGTCAGCATCTATAGCCTCTAAAAGGAAGTCTCCTGCCCCTTCCTATTCTTGTTTTAGACATCCTTTGGGCTATGCTACCTCCTTTACTAGATCTTCCCTTCCAAGTGCAGGAAGGAAGAAGTATTCTTTCACCAGCTATGTTCCAGATCCCGTTTGCAAAGGAAGGGAAGTTTATCTCCTCCTCTTACAGCAAGACTCCTAAGTCTGATAAAGAATACCTCCTTGAGCCCTCAGGTACCTGGTGGGGAGCAGGTTAGGCTCTTCACTCTAGTGTGAGAATGATTAGGGGTAGACGCTTTGGTAGCAAAAGTACTTTTGGAAGGGTGTTGCATTCCTTTCAGGCTTTGCTTCCTCTGTCAACCAGCCCATAGCCTTTTGGACTTACAGAGGCAACTTAGAGAAGAGAAGGGTCTTGAGTCAGGAAGTCTCCTCACCGTTAGAGACGGCATTAATATAAGATATACCGGTTACGTCACCAGATTTTACACAGGCTTTTCCTAGTTCCAAAAACAACAGGAGGTTGGAGGCCTGTCTTAGACGTATCTAAGCTCTGCCTCTATGCCCGTCTGTCCCCCTTTTTTCCATAGAGTTGGCCTCCATGGTCTTAGCCTTCTTGGAGAAAAGGGCACGGATGTTTACACCTGACATGATCCCCATTTACCAACATTCAGGAAGTTCCTACACTCTGCTTTGGAGGAAAGACTTACCAATTTCGAGCTCCTTGTTTCAGACTAAATTCCACACCCAGGTTTTCACCAGGGTCTAATTCCCTTTGCAAAATGGCTTCACTTACTAGGAGTGAAGATACTTTTGCACCTAGATTGATTGTCACTGTGAAGTCCAGGGAGGATTGCCTGAGGGCTAGACCGCTAATTCTGGGGCATAGTGAAAAAACCTTAGGGTTACTTACAATGTAGCAAGGTCTTCTAAGGAACTTTCTCAAAGAGTGATCTACCTTGGCATGGTGATAGATTCTGTTCTTTCTAGGTTTTTTTTTTCCGACACGTGCTCGCTAATTTGCCTCCTCAGAAGCATGCCAGCCAAAGGTTAGGCCACATGCCTCCCCTGGAAAGTTAATCCCAGGTGCTCGATTACAGATGAGACCATTTCAGTTGCATTTGAGGATTCACTGGCACAAAGTCACAACCAATCTGCAAATCAGTTCTTTGGAACCGAGATCTGTTTCCTTACCTTTGTTGGTGGATGTCTGAAGAGCTTCTGCTTGCAGGGAAATCTCTAGAGTCCCCAAGCCTAGACCTTTCACTGGGCAATTGTTATGGGGGATTGGGTAACTTCTGGAGTATGGTCTCCAGTTAAAAGAAATCTGCACATAAACTGCAAGGATTTGTAGGCTATCCAGAAGGGGATGCAGAGCTGGAACATGCAATGACCAACAAGTAGTTTGTCTTCTTGGACAGTGTATTGTCTCTGGTGTATCTAAGTAGCAAAGGGGCACGAAGTCAGAGACCTTAGTAGCCAGCCATCACCATGGATTTACTCCTATTGAAGGAGGAGAGGAACATTGTCCTAATGCCCCAGATTGTACCCGGTCAATTGTATGTTCTGGTGGACATGTTAGGTCGTCCAGGACAGGTACTCTCCCACGAACAGATGTTAGACCCAACAGTGTGCGAGGCTTTTGGAGGGTGTTTGGGCAACCTCACATTGATCTCTTCACGGCAGTAGATGATATGGCTTTAGACTGGGCAAACCTATTCATATATGCATTCCCTCCTTTTCCACTATTGAAGGAAGTGCTCAAGAAATTAAGGGAATCCCATGATTCAATTCGTGCCCTGGTGGCCTAGGAGGCATTGGCTCACAGACCTTCTAGTATGGTAAATACAGTAGAAGTTCCCAGACAGTTACCTTTTTATATAAGTGACTTGCCAAATAATTACAAAGCTAACATTTCTAGTATCATCAGCTAAAATTTGAAACTCACAGTAGCGATTCTTTTTTGGTGTAGGTGACTAATCCCGCCCACTTTCGGGGAAGAAGAGGAACAAACGACCAATGGCTTCAATTTGTTTCTGCCGGCTTACGACGTAGTTTGTGAGCAGTAGCTGGATTTGGAACTCAATACTTTGCTGGTTTTCTGGTTGGATCTTGATCATTGAAGTATTTTTGCCTTCGGTAGCCTTTTGGTAAATAGTTAGTTAGGTTTTTTATTCAAACCTTGGAAATTCACGGATATGACTTCTTGGTTGTGACTGTACTTTATTCTTGACTTGCTTAGTGATGATGTCAGACACTAGCACTACTAGTACTCCTTATTACAGCAAAGGCTGTAATATGAAATTAACCTCTGCTAAATATGATACTCATACTTTGTGCAAGACTTGCAGGGGCCAGGTTTGCTCAGTAGATAAACCATGTACTGAGTGTGAGGGTTGGGACCTTAAACATTGGAAGACTTTGAGTTCTATCTGTCAAAGCTGGAGAGGGATAGAGAGAGAAAAGTGACCATTAAGCATGACAAGACTGTAGGTGGTCAGGAGTCTGCTAGGTCTTCTGTGGGTGTGCCTATTGTATCTTTACCTGTAATTTCTCCCATTCCCTCCTCTGGAGTCCAAGTTTGATCTTGAGTTCAAGTTACTAGTGAACACAGTGGCTCAGTTAGGAGCCTCAGTGCATTCCTTGATGGAACATAAAGTGAGTGACAATAGTGAAGTATTAGAGGAGGAGCTGGCTGCCTGCCCCTCTGATTCTCCAAGATGAAGGTCCTGGCATACTCCCCTAAACCTGGGAGAAGCCTTACCGGAGACCCAAAGGAGGTCGGTGGGGTCTGCCCACTGGTAGTCGGCCCCTCAGTGTATGACAGCCATTGGAAAGGTGTCTTCGGAGGCTCACTCTCTTTCTTCTAGTTCAGAGGCTTCCAGCCCTGAATAGAGGCACCAGTGGCACTTCAGTGACATGTCAAGACCATTGAAAAGGTTGGTGGCAGAGGTGTCTGGCTCTCCTCAGGTGCCATGTAAGAAGGTGGAGTCGCTGCTGTCTTGCAGTTTTTTCCCCCAATCCTTCTCCCAACGTTAGCCAACGCAAGCACCCAGTGGCTCCAGTTAGCGCAGCAGTGTTAGAGCTCTTGTCTCCTGAACCTTCTCCCAGTGTTTCAAGACGTAAGTGTCTAGTGGTGCCAGTTGGCACAGCAGAGCATTTTTCTCCTGCTCTGTCTCCCGGTGCTTCAAGGTGCAAGCACCCAGTGGTGCCAGTTAGCACAGCAGCTCCCAAGCGCCAATCAGCTACCGAGCTCCCAGTAGTGCCCGAGCGGCCATTGGCACCTGAGCTTCCTATGGTGCCAGAGCAGTCAGTGGGTGTCAAGCGCTGAGTGTCTCTCGAGCGCCCAGTGGCTGCCAAGCAGCCAGAAGCTTCCGAGTGCCCATTAGCATGTGCTAGCTCGGAGAGTCTTCATTGTGCAGTGTTGTCTGATTATCCTGGCTCTTCTTCTAAGTGCTTGGCGCCAGTCCAGTCAGTAACAGTGCCTTTTCTTCTGCAGCAAGTTTCGACGTCGTCGTGTTTGGATCCATCTCTTGTCCCCATTCAACAGTGTCTAGATGACATTTTAGGTTTTTAAAGAAACGTTCTTCGTCTGTGAAACGTGCCAAAGATTTGTCGTTGTCTCCGGTGTCATCAGTTGAGGATGATGTGGATAAGGAGCCAGG
Source organism: Macrobrachium rosenbergii (assembly GCF_040412425.1). NCBI lineage: Eukaryota > Metazoa > Arthropoda > Malacostraca > Decapoda > Palaemonidae > Macrobrachium > Macrobrachium rosenbergii. The sequence continues at coordinate 33,503,364 of NC_089785.1, forward strand.
GGAACGTTCTCCTTTTGCTTATGCTGCTCTGTTGCGGTTTCTTCTGTGTAGCTTTCCCACCTTTTTCTCTCTGGCTGCTCTGTCTTTGCCTGCGTCAGACTTTCAGATGAGTGGTATTCCTAGCGAGTCCTCTAAGTTACCTAAATGGTGCTCTCCACCTCGGCGAGGAAAGCACAAAGCGAATTTGATACTTGGCTTTCGGATAAAAGGGAGAAAGGGAAGGCTTGTTTCAGTTATCCCCCTACAAGGCTGCTGAACAGATAATATCAATGTTATGCCACTGGAGAAGCTCCTTCCTTGGGGGTCCCTGCCTCCTCCCAGGGGGACTTCTCCAGTCTGATTGACTCCTCCTGTAGGCCAGCCTTTTCAGCAGCTAAGGTAATGTTCTCCACAGCCGAGCTTGACCATTTGCTGCAGAACATGTTTAAGATCTTCGAAGTGGTCAGCTTTTTAGACTGGAGAGTGGGTGCTCTAGCTCGTAAGATTCAGGAACACCCTACGGTACCATCAGATTTATCTTCCGATCTTCTTGGAGTCCTCTCTTTTGTGGATAAGGGGATTAGAGACGGTTCTCATGAATGACCTCTCTCCACGCCATGGAGGATTCTAAAGAAGAGGGAGCTTTGCTGCTCTTACACCTCAAAGAGAGACACTACAGCTCAGAAATCTGCCTTTCTCTTCCCCCCTCTGGTACATGAGTTTTTGTTCCTGCAGTCAGTGGTGAATAATATTTCCTCGGCTTTACAAAAGAAGTCGACGTAGGATCTTCTGGTACATTCCTCAAGGCATCCTAAGGAGCTTCCACCTTTTAGCTCCAAGACTTCTCTTCTGCAGCCCTTTCCCTTTCATGGGAACAAGCAAAGGGCTTGGCCAAAGGTCGTATGAACGTGCATCTTACCATTCGTTGAATCAAAAAATCGTCATCCAAGTCTTCAAGACATGAACCCAGTGTCCTCCATGCCCCAGTAGGTGCCAGGCTTTTTCTCTTTTGGGAGAGTTGGAAGGAAAAGGGGTAGAACAATGGGTAGTGGAAGTCCTGAGGTTTGGCTACACAATCCCATTCACAGATCGACCTCCATTAGTCCAAGAACCCCATCAGCTTGACTGCCTACTCCATAGGTTCAAAGAGGTTTTCGGCTCTTTCAGAGGAAGTACACTCCCTACTCGAGAAGAGGGCAATAGAGGCGGTCACAGATCCGAGCTCAAAGGAGTTCTGCAATCAACTGTTTGTAGTCCCCAAGTCAACAGGATGATGCACTGAACGTTTTTGTTCTAAAGACAAAGTTGCATATGGAGATGAATTGTTCCATTCTTGCTGCTATTCATTAGGGAGACGATGGTCTCAGTAGATATACAAGATGCATACTTCCACATTCCTATACACCCGGATTCAAGGAAATACCTAAGATTTGTATTTCAGGACCAGATCTTCCAATTTCAAGCTCTATGTTTTGGTTTAACAACTGCCCCTCAAGTTTTTACACTGGTTCTTGCCCCTCTGGCATCCTGGTTTCATCTCATGGGGATAAACATCTCACTTTGCTGAGATGCAATTGGCTCCTTCACTCCCCAACAAAGGAACAATGCCTGAGGACCTTCAGAAAACTCTTCTGTTAACCCAGGATTTAGGATTGCTGATCAATCATCAGAAGTCCCAGCTGGCTCCCTCACAGGAAATAGTTTATCTGGGGATGACTCTGATCTCTTCTTTTTTGGGCTTTTCCAGCCCCAAAGAGAGTGGAGTCCTATCTACGTATGATAGATGAGTTTCTCTCCCTTCAGAGCTGCTTGGCCAACAAATGGATGAGTCTCCTCGGAATGTTGTCCTCAATAGGACAGTTTGTTTCCCTGGGGAGACTTCATAGGAGAGTACTGCAGTTCTTCCTCAGAGCCAGCTGGGACAGAAAAAGGCATCCAGGCCCAGAACATCAAGAAACACCTGCTTTGGTGGAGGTCAGAAAGCAGGTTGTTAGAAGGGAAGTCCCTTTCACCTCAGAACCCCAACCCAAGCCTCTTTACTGATGCATTGGACTTGGGCTGAGGAGCTCTCCTGGGAGACAGGGAAGTCTCCAGGACTTGGTCACAAGATCAAAAGGAACTGCACATAAATATGAGGGAACTAAAGGATATTTACTTGGGTCTTCAAGCCTTTGCCTTGGAGGTGTACAACGGAACCATAACAGTCATTTGGACAACACAACAGCGTTGTCATACATAAGCAAGCAGGGAGGGACACATTCCTTCTTGCTGTGCGAAGCAGCGATTGATCTGCTTCTCTGGGCCGACCAGAACTGGACTAGAATTCTGACAAGATTCGTCCAGGGAAAGCTGAATGTACCAGCAGACCAGCTGAGCCGAGAAAGTCAAATCATTCCCACGGAGTGGACTCTACATCCTTTAGTCTGCTTGGCCCTGTGGAGACTGTGGGGAAGGCTGACATTGGACCACAAACTGTTGTCTTCCTCTTTTTTGTTCACCAGTCCCAGATCCTTTGGCATGGGCAACGGATGCAGTGCTTCAGGACTGGTCCAACAAGGAACCATATGCCTTCCCTCCCTTCAGAATGATACAAGAGGTATTGAACAAATTCCAGTCCCACCAGAATGTGTCGATGATACTGATTGCTCCATTTTGGCCTCTAAAGGAATGCTTTCTGAACCTCATGGGACTTCTGGTAGACTTTCCAAGACTGCTCCCTCAAAGACACATTCTTCTCAGACAACCCCATTTCAGAAGATTTTATCAAGGATTGTCTACTCTAGCTCTTTCAGGGTACAAACTGTCAAGAGACTCCTCAGAGTTGAGGGTTTTTGGGAGCAGCTACAGAAGCTATCTTGAAAAACAGACATCAATCTTCCTACAACATTTATCAGAACAAGTGGTCCATTTTCCATACTCGGTGCAGAAAGAACGAAATCTCTTCTACTAAAACTACTCTGACAGAGATTGCAGATTTCCTTTTATACCTCAGAACCTCCAGAGGCTTGGCCTCTTCGACTATAAAGGGCTACAGGGCCTTGCTTAGCTCAGTCTTCAGGCACAGAGGCCTTGACTTACCCTCAAATCAGGATCTCTCTGATTTACTAAAAATCTTTTGATACTAGTAAGCAAAAGAGGGCAGAACCTATATCTTTGAACCTAGATGTGGTCTTGAAAAGGTTTTCTGGGCCACCTTTCGAGCCTATCAGCACCGCTTCGCTCAGGAATTTGACTAAGAAGATCCTCTTCCTTGTAGCCTTCGCAACAGCTGAGAGGGTTAGTGAGATACAGGCCATAGATAGAAGGATCGGTTTCTCTGGATGAGATGTGATCTATTTCTATACACTGGGATTTCTTGCTAAGAACGAGAATCCATTGAAGCCCTAGCCTCGTCCTTTTAAGGTCAAGAATTTAGGAGAAATTCTAGGAACTGAGGAGGAAGAAAGAGCTCTTTGCCCTGTAAAGGCTTTTAAAGTTTTACCTGAAGAGGACAAAGAAGTTAAAGAGGCCTTCAAGTAATTTGTGGACTTTGGTCAAGGATCCTTCATGTCCTCTTACGAAGAATGCTCTCTCTTTTTTCCTAAGAGAGCTCATTGGAGAAGCCCACTCTCAAGTAGGAGAAGAGCTTTTACCTTCTCTGAAGGTTAAAGCACATAAAATCAGGGCAGTGGCTATGTCTTTAGTGTTTAAACACAATCTATCTCTGTCAGACTTTCTCCAAGCAACGTATTGGAGATGTAAATCAGTATTTGCTTCCCACTATTTAAGGGACGTAGAAACAGTTTTTAGTGAATACAGTACTTAACCTTGATTTATGGTGTTGAGTTCTAGGGGAGTCTGGGGTACTATGTACTCGGATACCTTCCAGTTTTTTAATGGTTGGCCAATGGTGTTTTTTAAATCTTTTGGTGTAAGTAACAGTGTTGTTATCTGATTGTCTTGTGTTAGTACTGCACCCTGGGCAAGGGCATTTTTGTATACCTTACTAGTTAAGTGATGTCCCTCACTGTAAGTCTCCCACTGATGTAGTAGGTGATCCAGGGCCATGCCCCCTCACCTCAACTGAGTAAGATGAGCACCAACCAAAGGCAATATCTTCCTGCAGCAGCTCTCTTGCCAGATAAGGAAACAACAGGCATTATCCTGATGCTAGCAAATTTTCTATTCTCAAATTCATTACATTACATAATGTTTTGGGGTAGAGTAGTCCATGTATCCCACCTCCTGTCAGTGTGGAATCAGCTATGTAATTACTTGGTAAGTTACTTATATAAAAATGACATTTTTATAATAAAAAGTTCTATAGATACTTACCAAGTAATTACAGAATGGGAGCCCTCCCTCCTCCCCTGGCATGGACATAATGGCATAAACAAATTGAAGCCATTTGCTCAGTTGTTCCTCTTCTTCCCTGGAAGTGGGCAGGGTTAGTCACCTACACCAAAACAAAAGAATCACTACCGTGAGTTTCAAATTTTAGCTGCCGATACTAGAATTGTTAACTATGTAATTACTTGGTAAGTATAAATAAAACTTTATTTTATTATAAAAATGTCATTTTTGGACAAATCTACTTCAACAGTCAGGAACAGGGAGGCTGCACGGAAATATCAACATGCTTCATCTAACCACTTGGAAACTGTCGATGAGCTCCTCAGAGCTAGAGGTTTTTCAAGTGATCTAGGGACTCTATCCTCTCTGCAAGGAGAAAATCCACCAACATATTACAGGTATCAGAAACAGTGGGAGCTTTATAGTATAGTTCATGGTGGAAGTCCAAGAGCTTTTCATGTCTTTGCACTAGCATTGATAATGTAATCAAGTTTCTGCACCTCTTAAGATATGCTAGAGGTTTGTCTGTTGCCCCCATCAAAGGGATATTTCAGCTGGAAATGTCGAAGGTTCTGTAAAAAAAAAAAAACTTTAAGGAACCTGGATGTGGTCTTTTGACACAGAGGCCCTTCTTTCGAGCCCCTGAGTGAGGCTTCTCTCAAGGCTCTTTCTTTGAAACCCTCTTTCTGTTGGCCTTGGCTTCAGCCAAAAGAATAAGTGATTTACAAGCAATCTCATCGTTAGTAGAGTTTTCATGTACTGGAATAGAATTATCCTTTTGGCTTCCTTTCATGCCAAAACGATGTTAAGGCCAAAGCCCTTCGTAGAGTTTTCTCTATCCGTTCGCTAGACACTCTGACTCTTGAGGAAGGAGAGCTGTTTTTATGCCCTGTTAAGGCTCTGAAGTATTGTACGTCCCATCTTTAACCTTTAAGGAAGCAATGTAGGAACCTATTTTGCTTGGTCAGGTAGCCTGAGGTTCCTATGCCTAAGAATTCCATGGCTTTCTTGATTGTCCTTAATTCTGGAGGCACATCTTGCAGTCTCTTCAAAGGTTTATCCCCTTTTGAAGGTGAAATCACACAATGTCAGAGCAATTGCCACGTCTATTAGTTTTCACCAACACCTTCCTTTAGACCATCTAGTCTTGGCAGCACAGGGGAAGTGTAGTTCTGTATGCGCTTCCAACTACTTGATGGATGTAGAGAACCAGTATGAAGACAGCCGTACACCAGCACCTCTGGTTTCAGCAGGGGAGATTGTTTTATGAACACGGAAAGGTTCTCTCTTTATCAGTCTCTTTCCTAGGTAAAGGGGAACCATATGTGTTTGAGTTCGTACATAGTATTTGACTCCACATTATATGTTTAGATAAATTTGTATACTGCGATTGTCCTGGCCTTGTTTGTCTTGGATGAGGGAAAACAAGGTCTCTCTTTTTTTGTTGTTGTTTTGGAGTAAATTATGTTATTGTATGTTGCAGGGCCATTGCACCTCTTTGGAGAAGGCTACCCTGAGCTGGTTAAGTACCACTTTCTTCCAAGTTACTCTTATTGTTTTTGGGTGTGAGGTGCCACAGTAACTCGATTAGTTAGGTGGCAACTCTGGAGGGATCATGATTTAGTTTTGGTTTTAGCTCCCACATCAACTCTGCAGACCTGAGGCACAGGGGCCAATAAATTGCCATTCTGCATTGCACATCATCAACCAATGGCCACATTTGGGGTTCATGTTCCAATGTCCCACCTCCTAAGAAAGTGGACTTCCCCTGATGAAGATCCTCAACTAACAAGTACTTGTCATGAGATCATATTCATCAGGGAAGCAGCAATGAGGATATTTATAATATCTGATAATTTGGTTATAGGGAATCTCTTGCCCACCTGTAGCACTCAGTGTTGGAGTCAGCTAATGATAGAAGGTAAGTTTCACCTCAAAAATAATTATTTTTATGATAGAATCTGTTTTTAGATACTTACCCTCTGGTCATTAAAAACCCTCCCTCCTCCCCTCTTAAGAGACTTTTAAGAGTAGAATGAACAACCATAAAAATTGCTGTCTGACCCCCCCCCTACAAAGGGTGGGTGGAGTAACTATTGGGAGCATTTGTTAACGATTATTTCAATTTTAACACTAGTTGAACCTGCGCCAAGTAGCCACAGATAAAGCTGATGATAGAGGGAACCTAAAAAATTGATTTTATCATAAAAATCATTATTTTATTAGTAAAACAGGCTAACTATTACAGGGAAAGGTTTGAGATTCATAATTAATGATTGATAGTTTTGCTAATACTATATGTGTTATGCCCCCAATTAGATACACATCATTTACTTTGAAACATGTGAAACTGAGTGAGTTCCAACAGTTCAGCTTCAGGATTTGGCAGATCATTAAGTGTTTGGTTACATCAGGAATAAAATTTTTAGAAAAATGTGGTACTGAACTATACATAGGGGTAGGTCAAGTCTGTTGGAATTAATACACAGAGTTTGAATAGTACAGTACTGTAGTAATAGTTATAGTACACATGCACATTGACAGCAGTAATTATCATATTGACAGCCACTTACAAAAGAACCTTAAGTAGATGATGTGCAAAGCCATATTTTAACGTACAGTGTATAGTATTTGTAGAAAGGCATATTCATTATGGAAGTTCAGAAAAAGTTATACTGTAGTTTTATTTATAAATATAATGTACGCAGGTTTCTGTTGTATGGGTTGTATGGATTGAAATAATTGTTTAGGTATTGGTACTGGATTTTCAGTATGATCCCCAAAAATACTGAAGAAATACGTTGTTTAATTGCACAGCACATTGAAGCCCATAAGAATGCAAAACTATCACAATTATTTTAACTTCTCTTAATGCCATTGGAATGGAAATGAGAGACATTAGTTAGTTAATAGCTATCCATTGCAGAATTATTGGAATGCATCTAATTCTAAGTACTTGTGTCTTACCACCTTCTTCACAGTCTTAGGTTTGGCAATCATAGGAATCAAGCTCGGCCCTGCCATGTGCAGTGTTGTAATCTTAACTATTATGCTATCGCAGTGTGGTTTAAATCTAGTACTGTAGACAGTTTTATGAGGCAAACACATCTTTTTACTTATGTTAAAAAATTTTGAGTGATTATTATTGGAGACAAAAATGTACATCCCATGTGGTGCTTTTGGGATCCATTTATATTACACAGCAACTGTTCCTTTCATTTAAATACAGGAATTTGTTATATTTTCAACTGCCATCTCTGTCTTGTCTTGTATTGTCAGTTAAAATATATGCCTGTCTACTATTTATGTCTTTGTCATGCAAACAAGCAAGCGGATGATGCATGTAGTACAACACGCTCTGAAGCAAATATAAGGCAAAGAGGTTTGTTCATAGACAGAATTATCCCATGTTCATAACATGGGGATTTTACATAATTTTGACAGTTGGTGTACATTTTATCTATGATTTGTGTTTGAAGATTCAGATTTTGTGAAAGTGAACAGATTTTGTATTGTGCTCTATTTCTGCACAGCAACTAAGTGCAGAATTGGCAAACATAGCTGCTGTACCTCTAGCCACTGCTGTCTTTAGATGATCATTTATACTAATCTAATGTTATTCCCCTTTTATTTCAATAATTGTATGATGAATTAATTTCGTACCAAGGAAATCAGCCATGTCTGTTTTTTTTGTGGAGAAACCTTGTACACACATGCCTCCATCATATGTTACAGCCTTGTTGTGTAGGAATTATCCTACAACTGGTAAAGGAATATATATGCTGGATTTTGTGGTTGTTTATAAACATGACAACAAGAGATTACTCAAGTATGGAGCAAAGCCAGTGACCTTGAAAGTGTCATGGTTTTTAGAAACCCAGTAAAGCAGGGCTCTTTTATTCCCTATAGGGGAGTATGTATCGCCATCAGTTGTGGTGCACTGTAGGCATTACCTTAGGTTCTTTGCAATCAAATTACAAGTTGTAATTTGATTAATTTTTTACTCATCATTTGCGAATAGTGTTTACGGGTTTCAAAATAATGAGAATGAAGAGCTCTTTTCAAAAATGTAGGTTACAATTTCATATTGGCAACTTATAAAATAATGCCTTTCTTTCTTCAGTCTTGCTGTCCCTTTGGCCTCTAGCTACAACCTCTTTCATTCCCTTTACTGTATCTGTGTTCATATCCCCTTTCTTCCATCTTACTTGCTACCCTCTCCTAACAAGTGTTTCATAGTGCAACTGCGAGGTTTTCCTCCTGTAACCCTTTTAAATCCTTTTTACTCTCTATTTCCCTTTCAGCACTGAATGACCTCACAGGTCTCAGCGCTTGGCTTTTTGCCTAAATTTTGTATTCCATTCCATGAATTTTATTTGCTCGCTTGTAACTGGCTGAAATGGCTTTTAACTGGCTGAAATCACCTCTTGGCATCACATGGGTGGGGAGGAAAGAATGCATAATATTCAGGTAAGGAGGCAGACAAGGTCTCGTGGAATGATTCTGTGGCTTCTCTAAGATCAAATTTAGACTGGGAAAAATTATCACAATTATTACCTCTCGCCTATCGGTGCTGTTCAACAATGTATTGGCAGGGAATAAATTTGTCATGCAAATCTTAATTTCTTTTTGTATGGTCTTGGTGATATTAGATTCTTAACCCAAATAATGCTTGTTATAAACTTCAGAATGGTATAGGTTTTGTGGCTAAGGCTTAGTCCTAAGTGTAATTGTATTTTAGAAGTTGCCTAATTTTCAACATTACATTAGGCTTAGCCTCTAGTAGGGTACTAACACTTATTATACTATTGTTGCACTAAACTTGTACAGATTAGAGTATTGGTTTTTATCCTGGCTGGGAAGGAGGTGCCTTAGCAATGCTTAGGTCTACATCAGGGATAAAAGTATGAAGTTTAGACATAGACATCATAGGTTTATGTAAATCTTAGGAGGAGGTGACCTGATCACTTAGGCTTGTGAATCTCTCTCTCTCTCTCTCTCTCTCATTTGGTTTACTCTTCTTCACGCTCTCTACTGTATTTGGTTTCAATTTTTAAACAAGTTCCTCTCCTGTATGAAGCCTTGTAAGCATTTAGAACAGTAAAACCAAGCAGTTATGCTGTTCTTGTGGAGTGTGTAAGTAGTTCCATGTTTCAGAATAGTTCCAGAATGCCTCCAGCATGCTGTTTAGGTTAGGTTACTGGTGCTAATTATCTAGAATAAGGAGACTGAAGCTTTGAGGGTGAAACCATGACTAAAATGCAGTCAGAGAATAAATTTCAGGTAAAAAGTATTGATAATGACCATTTAGTTTAAGTACAAGATATCACAATCCCTTCAATTTAAGGCTCTTAAGATTTAGTGGACTGGTATGGTGCAAAGGATTATGTTTCATGTACAGCTCAGTATTTGAAAAGTGGTTAGTGTTAGCCAAAGGCCTCGGGTGTTATATAATGTGATAGATTGAAGAAGTAGCCATTGTTTGTCTACAATCAGTACAGTACTCAGATTAGTAATGAGAAGTTCAGTATCCTATGAATGTCACATTTTAAGGATGAAAGCCTGTAGGTTTAATATTTATGTTGGCTAATCCTGTAGAGTACTTGAGTTTATTAAGAAGTTCTGTAGGAGTAATGTGTTCTTTTAAAAAGGTTAAAGTTTTTCCCTTTGTTTTCGAAACCATTTTGTGTTCCTTGTTTCCAGAAGAAAACGGAGAACACCAGAAGTGGCTAGACAGTGAGTTTGAATGTGTGCGCATGTTTTTTCCCCCCGAGATTTTTGCCTGTTTTTTACTGTGTGACTAAATATCAGTTTAGATCTTTGGAGGTAAATTTTGTTTTCAACTCAGAATCATGTATTGAATTATTTATTTTATAATACTCTGTACTGTATAATTGTATCAGAACTATACAGTACTGTACTGTATATAATGTCTATTTTTGTAAAATAAAAACGTGTCATTAGAGGGTGCTGCTGCTTGATTTTTAGCATTTTGTTTTTCAGTTCATGAGTTTTCATGAGCATTAAACTACTGGCCCTAGCTATAATCTGACCATCTAAGCTGAAAGTAATGCTTGCTGAAAGGGTTACACTGAGTGTAGGTAATATGAAATTAATGCTTCGTTCGGGAAGGAAATTACTCTTACTTTCCAGGGCATTCTTTGAAATTTTTTATGCTGTTCACGTCTTCCTTTGGTTGCTAAGTTTCCTGTGTCTTAGTTTTGGAAGGGTTCTGCCTGTTCCTTTGGTGTATTGACATTCCTATACAAACTGATATTTACATCCGATGTTTCCGTTTGAGTTCACCTTGATGCATTATTGGGATACTTCCAATTGCTCTTGTTGAATCTCTGAATTGGAAGATACTCCTAAGGTATACCTTCCTTTCTTCAAGGGTTTTGATAATGCTGGTGATGAATTGATATTGAAATTCACAGTGGGTTTGTGTATACTCTACTTTACCAAACTTCATGTGCAAAGCTGATTTAATAAACCATATACAGATGTAACAACCAGCAACTGTGAGGTTGGTGTGGTGATTGATGGTGTGTCCTGTCAGTTATCACTGGCATTTTCACTAGTTGAACATAGGCAGTCCCCACTTACCGGCGGCATTGGTTAATGGCATTTCGGTGTTACGGTGCTTGGCTGATGACGGCATTAACTAGATTTTCGTCGCCGGTAAGCAATTTATTGGCACTGGTAAGGGGTTTACAGTATTGGTGTCAGTAAGTGGTTTATTGGCACCGTTAAGCAGTTTATTGGTGCTTAGGACGTCATAAATGCCATTTACAGGCAGTACTTGGTTATTGGCGGACTCGGTTATCGGCGATCCGGTTTTACGGCGCTTGTCTAGTGATGAAAATCGGCAATTTTCGATGATTTTCGGTGCCGTAAATCGCCAGTTTCTGCTTATTGGCACTGATACATACCTAACAGAGGTGCCGATCTCCGGTTATCGCCACCAATAAGCACTGAAAATTGCCGATTTTTGCTTATCATCATGCTGTCGGAACGGAACCCCCGCCGATAACCAAGGACTGCCTGTATTACCACAATTACTGGCAATTTTCGGTTAGTGGTGCTCAGCTGGGAACAGAACTCCTGCCGTTAATTGGGAACTGCATACTGTAATTACAGTACAATAGTAGGGGCAGATGCCAGGAGGCCCAGATTCAAAAGCATGAAACTGTGTTTGTCCAAGATTTAGTGCAAACAGTTCGAGATTCTATATCGCACATACAAGAAAGTATAGCTGTAGGTTTTGTATCCATCAATTTACCTGGTAGAGAATGCTTAGTCTATTTTGGTGGCTATGTGTCTGCCACTTGGGGTCATGAACTACATCAGTAACTACAAAGATAATTAAGTTGTTTGTGTAGGTCCTGCTCAACTTTGGTTTACTTATTTTTAGTGCATCAGCAATTTGAGCCATCTAGTTACTTACTGCATGTGGATCTGATTTCCTCATGGTTTTATTTGCTATGTATCAGGAAGCAAGACCTTGTTTGGCAGGAACAGGAATGGGATTGCTGCTGGAGTGTTCTGATAAGGTTTTCTTAGACGTGAAGAACAGTGTTCATTAGCACGAAGAAGACAACTGAAATACCGCTGTTTAGAAGAATCCACACATTGAATACTGTACAGCATTAGAATTCTGTATACAGTCATAGGTTACCTCAAAACCAAGTTTTATTTGGTGTCTAGAAAAAAGCCAAAATAAGACTAGCTGAAGTCCCATCTGGGATTTGCTACCTTAATTGTTCTAGGCACCTCATTAAGTTGACTTCAAATGAGATGGTCTGTCAGTAGCTAGGACCTGTAGTTTTATAGCTTGAGGAACTTAGTGGATTGAGAGGTTAATTTTTGAACAATTTTATTTTGATTTAAACCAGTATTAGAATTTATTGGAACTTCATACAAAATTGCAGTTATACAGAAATCCACATGTGATAATTTTCTGGTCTCATGTGAGGTTAAGAGGAATTTTTTAGCTATGTAACAATTCAATCATGTTTGATTTCACAAATTACTACAAAGATCTTGTGCTGTCTAGGCTGGATTATGGATTTTATACTAGAACTAGTCATCAAGCTGCTTAAGAGGAATGTTCTTAGTGTTTTTGTCTTTAGGAACACATATTAATTTTCTCCTTCTCAGGATTTCACTTATTTTTTCACAATAGGAAGGACGTTATTAACACTTATGCTAGATTCCACCAGAGGTATTCACACACCGAATTAATTGCATGTGCTCTTGCCTGATGAAGACACGAGAGGTGAACTTGCCCTCTTCATCTGTTTGAGTGCACCTGTGTGTGTGTGTGTATTTTTTATGTTATAGGTAGAAGTCTCTTGCCATTTATATTACATTCATATACTGTTTACAAAACATTGTACCTCAGAAGCAACCACTTCCTATTTTAGGTCCACCCAGTGCTGAGAATATTGATGTAGAATTGATCGGGAATTTTGTAGTGCATACCGTGACCCTTTTGACTGCATATGTGCAGTGTATGAATTTTTGAGTGTTTTTACAAAAGTGTCAGTTTTAAATCTTTCTATTGAAGTGCTTATTTCAGCTAGATGTCCTAGTATTTAGGACTGTTTTGATTTATGTGTAGTGAACTGGTAGTGAATGAAGACTTTAGCAAAATGTTCTAGTAATGCCATGAATTATGTAGAAGATACTGTAATGTTGAAAAATGGTTTTCAGTTTTCGAAAAGAGTGAATGAAAGTAATTTGCAAGCATTCTTGTGATGTGAAGAGTTAAAAAAACAGATAGTCCTTAGGCTAGTAGATTGACTAAGGTAATGCTGAGTTTTAGATTTTAAGTACTGTTATTCTTTTAGGAGAAATTAGATTGAAAAGGTAAGTTAAATTGAAAACTACTGTATTGTTACCCTGTACAGTGTATTTGTAAAAACTTACTACCGTGTTTGGTGAATGAAAGGGGTTCTGGATGTTTATCTTACTGCTCAGTCAATTGATGGTAATGTCCTGTTTGATGTGTAAAGTTTTGGTATTAATATACAGTTAGTATTTGTTGTTGTATTACATAGTGACTGCGAACGTAAGTTTTTAATCTTTATAGTGTAGTTACATTATCTAGGAATTTATGTAGTGAAATAGTTATGAATGACTTGTAATATAACATTTGATTAACCTGATTGATGTATCCTGACAGTACCTACGAGGACATGGGATACAAACATGGGTCAGTTTCTCGCCGGAGGCATGGAATATCGCTAGTCAGAGAAATGCTAGAGTAGCATTGATGCAGAAGTAGAATTTGTTGGAAGGGTTTGCATGGTATAGAACTCATTTTGCATTTGTTTATTTTTTAATTTTCTCGAGGCATTCTTTACTCAAGATCTGAGCGCATTAATAAGTGGATCTACTTTGTACTGTACAGTATAACAATTATGTTGCATATATCATAAACTTTTCTCAGAGTATTTCATGAATTTACAAAGTAGCTGCTCTTTCAGCAGTAACTTAGATAATTGGACTTCATTTACTAGGTATTCATGGGGGATGTGTAACACAACTCCCCGCAAATATCTGAAATCCGTGAATACTTAAAACCCCCTCTACAAATGCTTAGAACTGCCTATTTTGATAGTTCAGACAAAAAAAAAAAAAAAAATGCTTACACCTGAGTATTTTAATAGTTTTATCACAAAGAGTGCATTTAGTCATGAAAATGATATGAAAATGCAGTAATTGGTGAATATTTCTCAGTGAAAAATACCACGAATAGGCGAATTTTCCGCAAATAATGTGTATATATGTTCCATAGAGAAATCCGTGAATTGGTGAGTCTGCGAATATGGAAGCACGAATAGGCGGGGTTCAACTGTATTTGGGGTCTGAATTACTGAAAAGGAATTGTCCCTTGTCGCCTCCCAATACTATTGTACTGTAAACTGTTTGACAGCCAGTGGGACAGACAGCCCAGGCCAGAAGCCAAGTCAAAAAGGAAAAGAAGGGTGAAGGGAATATAGAATGAAAGTCAATCCTAAATGAAGCAAAAGATCCCAATATGAGAAGGAAAACAGTTACTTTGATTTTACTTCCGTGTATTTCTACTGTTCATTAAGGGACTTTTTAATTCTATTTTGATCTTGGAGAAATTTACTTTATTCTAAAAGCTGATCGAAACTTCCATGATGGTTTTTAGCTAAAGTATGCATTATTTTTTTTTTTTACAATTAAATTTGTTTATATCTGTTCTTTTGTTCAGTTTATTATCATAGTTTTTGAGCCTATACCATGGTAACCCGCGTTGAAATACTCCATTTTCTAGATAGGACTTATGGCTTCTGTATTCTAAAGACTGCATGTGCTAAACTGAACTCCGTAGGAGAATATAAGAACAGTCAGAACAGACTCTCATAAATAACCTTTTTCTCTTTAATAAAAACATTTTTAACACTTAACTTTGATTACGCATTGGTTGCACATTGTCACATACACTTACAACATCTTGTGTCTTTATAGTTTTAGCTTCCATTTCTCATGTTCTGTAGACATCTTTTATAAAGCGGGGTCTGTGTCCTTGAAAGCTGGCAACTTCAGACCAGCGACTATGGAGAACAGAACACGTGACACCACTCCCATGGTCGCATTTATGCTTGTAGGCACATTGGCCGTTGACGATCACATTGACATACAGAATTCATTTCATTTTTGGCACATAACATTGATGATTAATCTGATTTTTCCATCAATGAAAAAACACTTAAAAAAATGGTTATTATTTCAGCTGTGTTCAGGAACTGTATTGATTTTAGTCCTACATTTACCTTATAGATATAATTTGACTTCAGGAGAACAGATTGTCTTTTTTTGGTGAACATGTTTTTTTTTCTGTCATTTTTTAACATGATTCCACATGCACATTTTACTTCCCTCTAATACCGTTCTTAAAATTACTCAAGGTTCTTTGTAGACTCCCTTGGGCTCCTAGCTGCGATGCCTTTCATTCCTTTTACTGTACCTCCATTCATATTATCTTCCATCTTACTTCCCACTCTCTGCTAACAATTGTTTCGTAGTGCAACTGTGAGGTTTTCCTCCTGTTACATTTTTCAAACCATCTAACTCTCAATTTCCCTTTTAGCTCTGAATGACCTCACAGGTCCCAGTGCTCGGCCTTTGGCCTCAATTTCATATTCCATTTCAATACTCTTCAGGCCATAAGACCAAACTTTCATAAATCAAACTCGATACCCTTTCTCATAATGACACATACAGTAAGCCTCATGTTTCCGAGAGGAAGGTTAGATTTCTTTGAAACCTGACAGGATTTACCCACTAAAGGCTGTGGGGGTCTTTGCTCAATAGCAACAGGCAGTTACTTGTGACCATTGAGTACAAGTAGTATTACTAGCATACAAAATATATAGAAAAAGTAATAAAAGCTAATAAAAACATGCTAAACTTCCACTGATAGAATACCTATGGAAGGGAAAAAGCCAGGTAGAGAGAAGTACTCTTTAGCATGAATAGGCTATGCAGCATTTTTTATTGGAAAGCAAGTTCTCATTGTTTCCTGTGGATAGAATCCTAATCCTTTTCATGTTCATTGCAGTGATTTTTTATTCCTGTTGGATTTGATAGTACAGTTATTTTTTAGAAGTAATTGTCTTTTTCAGTCACATTATGGCCATTGTTAGTATTAGTGATGATTGGTCTATCATTTTTCCTCATTTATCAACTGTACATTTACATATTAAATAGCTTAAAATCACAAATTTGCATGTGATTTAGTTGTCAGCTGGAGCCACATGAAATCTTGGGGAGAAAAGGACAGAGTGCCAAGTACCTTCTGTGTATTTCACACATCCACAGGGCTCAAGGTTGTGTCAAACACATGAAGATTCTTGGTACTTTGTCATTGCCTTATCAAGATGTTCTGTGGCCTTAGTTGACCAATTCATATAAATACTGAACAGGTATTTTGTTGTATACTAAATATTTTATCTTTACCATTTTTTGATTTGCAGCCTCACCTTAAATGGATGTATAAACAATTGCTCTAATTGCTATGGTATGCTTTGATTCATTTGCCTAAAACAATGATGACATGAACCAGGGACTAACATAATATTTCTTATTATTTGCTGTGGTATTGTGCATAGATTAATTGGCATAAATTTTGTAGATGACTTGAACTGTAACTCTTTTGGTCTTATATTTTACTGTATTTATTTTAGGTAGGTATTAATGTGTCATATGAAAGACATTTTTCTTTAAAATATGATGTTTCAACACAACTGTTGTACAGTAATAATAAACAGATTTGAGTGGATGGTCTTGTATAGGCAGTAATGAGTTCTGAGAATGCACTTCATGGATAATATTAATTGGGTTTGTAGGGTTTAAAAATTGTTTGAGGGTTACAGCTGGTCCCAAGAACCAACAGAGTGAATGAGGCAGTCTTTATTATAATCTACTGAGTGACTGGTTTTCCTTTCATACAAAGAAACAAGAATGATCTTTTACTGGCTTGTTTTGTAGTTAGGGCTAGGGTCTTTCAAAGTTTGAGCTGGGTGGTTTGTTTTTCATAATTACTACCATCTTTGTTTGGTAGGCATTTTTGCATAATATATGTAGTGTTACTTGTCATTTTTTCTGACTTTAAATGATTACCCCTGTTTTGTTTTTCAATATCAGAGGATTTTATGTTGGTTGAAATTCTAGGGTTCAGCAGCTCTCAGTGTCACTGCCAAAATTGAGTCACCTGGTATTTGTCAGTCTCGAAAGATTTCTTTGCCTTTCCCTGATCTGCTGATTTGTTGGTGATAAGGAAAATGTTCTTAAATGCTCATTTGTGGGTCTCTGAAAATACTTACCAGCCACTAGATTTGCTAGATTTCTGTATCTAGTTGTGTTCTTTACCACCTGAAGCTGGTGTCATCCCATTCTTGTAAGAATATCACTTTATGCATTAAGATTATCAAACAAGCATATGTGTTGTCACTCTCAGAGGAAGACTTGGCCCTCACGTAAGTAATGGCGCAATGAGGTTCGTGCTTTGGGCAACCCCTAAGGCTCTTGAGTATTTAAGCAAAACTCTGCTACTTTCATTGAAACTGCCATTTGATGTTTGGGACATTTTATATACACTTTTGACATCTTATTAAATCCTGTGGTGGCAGCTGTAGTTGTATGGCCCCATAGATTTTAAGCCCCCCCTCTGTTTTTCTTTAGATATCACCTCTCTCGTGGGCCACCCATTGTGAGACTAGTACAGTACCTGCTTCAAGGCCTTTGGTAGAGGTTCAAGTTGATTTTGAGTTTATTTTGCTTGCCTCTTTTACCAAAGTAAATAATCTTCAGTAGATGGCTTTGAGAGTGAGTCTCCTTATTCATAACATTTGAGATAGAGGATGCATAACTTCATTGCTTCCTTCCTAATTGTTGACAGATTTTGTTTCATGGCTAAAACCATTATGTTTAGAGGAATTCCTACTTCCTACCCCCTATGGACTTTGAGAATTCTATTGTGGCAAGAAAACTAACTTAGTGGTGTGAGTTGTTGGAATACGATATGATGCTTAGGGTGTGCATTATAGAAGAGCTGACATTAACTGAGTGTATCATTGCTTTTGATGAATATTTTACTGTTCTTTCTTCAAAACTGGGTGGAATATAGCTAAAGGAAAGGTAACTATTATCATACATAAATACACAAGAGTGTGATATTGTCTGAGTGCATCACTTTATAATATAGATATTGGTTAATGGTTCATGGACATAAGTGATATTAAAATCTGTTTATTATGAAAATGTTAAAGGCTTTAACTACAGTTGCTTGTCATATACTTTTTTGATTTGACCTGGATACGTTATGGCAGACATAACTAAGTGACGTGCGTTTGTTTCTTTGTTTTAGGGAATGATTAAACTAGCCTAATGTTAAGGATGAAGGGTAAGTCTCAGCGTGTTTTGTACAAGTGAAGGGTGAAAGTGAACAGGGTGCATTGTACATACTGTACTCAGCATTCATTGCTTGGAGAATTTGGGGCAAAAAGTGAAAGAATTTTACTCCTTTAATAATTAAAGAGTGAAAACTTTTCAAAATAGTTCCCCCTTTACAAACTGTTACCATATAAGCCCTAGGTACACATCCAACCTAAGCGTAGGGCTTATTAAGCAGTGGTTTGTTTGATATAAACACCAAAATTTTTATAGTAAACAGGCATTCTGTCTTGTAGTTTTATGCATGATCCCATTTTTTCTAGCTTCTAGACACTGCAGTATGATACTAGAGCCATGCCACACCACTGGATTTGGCTAGCCTTCTGTAAGCAAATGTAACTAAAAGAAACTGAAAGCTTCAGATTTTTTCTTTTGCTCTTTATTATACTTAAAGACGACTGCCTAGTCCTTTAAAGAGATTACGGCATGTGAAGAGGAAATTTCTTTGTACTTACATGTAAATTTTATTTACGCTGGGTATGCATGGTTGATCACTAGGATTAAGGCTAATGTTTTGTAACTAACTCCATAGGATGAAGGTAGCTTATTTTAAGTGGTTTCTTTTTAATATTCTGTTGAAGAATTTTCATAGTAATGAAATCAGCCAAGTATTTAAGAAAAAACACATCAGAAATATTAAATTTATAGAGTACAGTGTACAATATTAAATTTATATAGAGTACAATTCACAAAACCATAACTATAACGTACAAAGAAATAAAAGAATTTTAGACTGAGAATCAGGTAGCCGGTTAGAACTTGAGTCAGCTATACAGTAGTATCTTAAAACTTATTTCTTTAAGATAAATTCTTGTGATGTGTCAAATTGTACTCAGTACTGTATATTGTGTCTTAATGTAGGCCTGTCACTCTACTTCTTGTGGGTCTGGATAATGCGGGAAAGACAACAGCCGCCAAGGGCATTGTGGGAGGTGTGTATTCTCCACTTGATATTCTGCGTATTTTTGTTTGCTTTATTTGTGTATGTCTTTGGTTGGCTTATGTCCTTGTTCTCCTCACTGCAACTTTGCATGCTCTCATTATTTTTGTTTGTGTTCCATAACTTTTTGTTTTCTAATATCAGTTCTGTTTTTTGTGGGTGGCAATGTGCTTGCTTGTATTGCATGCAAGTGAGTGTATTGATGTTCTGTAAGGAGCTATCTGTTGCCTACATATATATTTTTATCGTTGGCTTACTGATTAGTCTTGTTCCAGTCTAAAATAAAAAGTAACATCTCGGCATAACAGGCCTCAATTTAGGTCACTTCTGTACTTATCAGCTACATTATTATATTAATATTTTGCTATATTACCATTTTAGTTGTGATACAATTTTAGGTAAAGCTCTTAAATTTAGTGTCAAGTGTGAAGTACAGCTTAGTTTAGGTTAGGAACTCTGTGGAATTGCTGTCAGCTGTAAGAGATCTAGAAAGTATTCAAGTGCAGCCTATAACATACATTAGAGTCTTTGTTGCTGAACAGGATTTATTACTTAATAGAAAGCCACACCTCCAGTTAAGTTGAGATGTTACTTACACAAAATTTTATATTTTCTACTTTTTTCTAGTTTTTACTGATGTCCTATAATGGGCTGTGTTAAAAAAAAAAAGTGGTATGCTTTCAACATGCAAAATATACTGTATTGTTTTCAGATCCTGTGGAAGATGTAGCTCCTACTGTTGGGTTCTCCCCAGAAAACATTGAATACAGGGGCTGTGAAATCACTATCTACGACTTGGGAGGAGGAAGCAAAATCCGGCCAGTATGGGCAAAATATTTCTCAGAGGTAGGCTGTTTTAGGTTTAAAGTTCGTGTGTTTGTGTCAGTGGGTTATCCTGGCCAAGTTATGATGTCACTTCATGTTACAGTATGTATTGTATCTTCTTTGCATTCACCTTTGCTCGTTTCTATGTGGGGTCGCTGTTTCCTATTAGCCTTCTCCACCTTCCTTTGTGCATCCAGACTTCTTAAACCTTTCTCCCTCATGTCATTTGCTTTTTATCCTTCCGTCTGAATTTTGGCCTTCCTCCATTTCTCCTTCCCTCCACCTCCGTGCTTATAACCTTTTTATACACATAATCTTCTCATAACATGACCAAACTGCTGTACTGTAGTCTACTTTCCTGGGCCTTCTTCGATACATCCCCTGCTTTAACTCTTACTCTGATAAATTCCTTTCTGATCATATCTCTTCTTTCTTGTGACTCCTCACATCCATCTCAACATCCTCATCTCTGCCACGTCTTGGCTCCGTAAACCATCGATGATCTGACTACACTTGTAAAACTTTCCTTTAACCTTTGTACTAATCTTCTTGTTGTACAATATCCCGGACAATCTTCTCCAGTTTATTCAAGCACCTTGTATTCTGTGGATGATTTCAGAGTCCATATCTCCATTATCAGTCACGTGTGATTCTAGATATTTGAAAGTTCTAGAATCGCAGGTGACTGATAATGGAGATATGAAAAAAAGTATATCTTAGTTTAACCAGACCACTGAGCTGATTAACAGCTCTCCCAGGGCTGGCCCGAAGGATTAGATTTATTTTACATGGTTAAGAACCAACTGGTTACCTAGCAATGGGACCTACAGCTTATTGTGGAATCCGAACCACATTATGACGAGAAATGAATTTCTATCACCAGAAATAAATTCTTCTAATTCTTCATTGGCCGGTCGGAGACTCGAACGCTGGGCCAACAGTGTGCTAGCCAAGAGCTCTACCTACCCCTCCAATGAAGAACTTGATAATGGAGATATGGACTCTGAAATATTACAATATGTATATATGCAGTATATATTTTCAGTGTTTAAAACTAAGATCCCTTGATGCAGACAGAACACCTAGGGTTGTAAAATCCCAGAAGAATGAACCCAGTGTGTCACCGACTTACGGCAGGGGATCCGTTCCAGCGCCGCACTGTAAGTTGATTTTCGCCCAAGTTGGTTTTTTGCTGTTATTGGTGCTGTAATGGCGCTTATGGAACCGTAATTTGATGCTGCATCAAGTTACAGCACCATAAGTGTCTTTAACTTGATGTCTATTCTTGCTGTTAGCACTTATGTTACTGTAACTTGATGCAACATCAAGTTACAGCGCTGTAAAATGCTGTTAATGGCACTGAAAAAGCGCTGTATGATCGACTCTTCCCTAATTTGGTGACACACTTCTGAGATGATTTAATAGGAATATGAGGAAAGATATAAATCCTGGAGATCTGTTGTTTAGCTTATTGATACATAAAAGATTTAGTAAATTGGCTTATCTGTCATAGATTTTATTGGTATGGTTATGTAATGTTTCACATTATTACCTGAGATCTCAAACAAATGAGCCAGCAGCCAGACAGTAGTAAAAGCAGAAGTATCAGGCTGACAATCAGTTAGAAGCCCCAGACTTTGACCAGGGGGGGAATTAAGGCTGAAAGTGCACTAGACACAAGAGAATGAAAATAACTCAGTGTTTGTCTAACCCTACAGTAAATGTAAAGGGAAAATATGGCATAACAGTGTTTATAATGATGATCACTGTTGTCTGCAGTATATTCCAAAAGAGTAATTAATGAAACTTGCCTCTTGTAAAGGCTCAGGAAATGCTTTTTCTTTCTATCTGTCTTTCAATAAAACTTCAGCCAAAACCCCATGGACAGAGTCAACAGTCCAAGAGGGTTCCAAAGGGAAATCAGCCTGCAGAGACACAGGTTAAATGAAAAGGTGATAAGTAATTAAAAAATGAGGGAATAGAAAATAAAACTGATACACCAAAATTTGGGAGGCATCAGCAAAAAGCAGATATGAACGTGCTCCTCTTTTAAACATTTGGAAATCAAAAGATTCCACACTGTACTAGGGAAAACTATTCAGCATTGTAGTTGTAGCCAAAATAATTGATTTGAAAAGGAGTTCCATGGTCATGTAATAAGTGGTATGACAGGGCAGGGCACTGTAAAATATCTTGCATTATACATGGGCTATTTGTTAACAAATAAATAAGTGGGCTTTTTCATATATTGCACCCTTGTAGGGGGGTAGTGCTGTCAGTGCACCTCATGCAGTGCACTGTAGGCATTACTTAAAGTTCTATGCAGTGTGCCTTTGGCTCCTAGCTGTAACCCCTTTCGTTCCTTTTACTGTACATTCTTTCATATTGTCTTCTGTCGTACTTCCACCCTCTCCTAACAATTGATTCATAGTGCAACTGCAAGGTTTTCCCCCGTTACACCTTTCAAACTTTTTACTCTCAATTTCCGCTTCAGTGCTGAATGACCTCTTAGGTCGCAGTGCTTGGCCCTTGGCCTAAGTTCTATATTCATTTCAATCCTATATTACATCACAGGTACATGGTGTTATTTTTGTGGTTGACGCTAGTGCTCCAGATAGAATACGAGAATGTCGAGAAGTCCTAACGGGGTTGCTGTCTCATAAGAAAATTGCCGGAAAGCCTGTTCTTGTGTAAGTATATACACTATGTGTTTATTGTGTTTAGATATGTTAGTATAGCATCTGATTTGTGGTATGGTTCTGAACAGTACTGTATAATTATCTAAGAGGTCAGCGACACAGTTAAAGTTGTCTTAACTCTTCCTTCTGCCCCTAGGAGCATTTCTTCCCACTTAGTTGTCCAGTTTCTTTTTTTAACCTTTCTGTCTCTCATCTTTCCCCTATCACTCTGGAACGAACCCTTTGGGTGAACTCTGTAAGAGTCTAGAAATGCAACTGCTGTCTCTTCAAACTAGATAATGAATGCAATTAACTTTAAGGTTACAAGAGTGGTGGGCCAAATGGTCCTCTTGTACTGATAGAAACTTAGTTTCAGGGGAAATTTGGTAGGCAGTCCCCAGTTAATGGCAGGGGTCCCATTCCTGGCCGAGCGCTGCCAACCGAAAGTTGGTCATAACAGTGCCAGTAAACCGCTTAACGGCTCTGCTAACTGGATATCAGCGTCGATAACTGTTTACCGCCGCCAATATACCGCTTACCGATAAACTGCTTACCGGCACCGAAAATCTGATTAATGGCAGTGCTAGCCAGGCCCCATACCACTGGAATGCCATTAACTGATGCCACGGGGACTGCCTGTATTCAGTTTTTTGGGAAATTTAGAATACAGTTGTAGCGAACTTGTTTGAACCCTTGTTTTTACTGTGGATTGTTTTACTTTTGTTCTCCTCTCTTCGGTAATTAGTCCAGTAGGTTAGTGTTTTCAGTCTTCAACCCTCTGTGAAGTGTAAATCCATCCCTCATAAATTTATTTTTCAGTTTTGATCAGTTAACGTCCAGTAATTTACGCTGGAAACATAAATAGGAATATTTTAGTTCAGACTTGATGTAGAATATTTTATTTTTAAGTGTTTTAAAGTGTGAGACTTGGTTGTTCGACACAATATACAAACCCTCGGTCCTTTACATTGGGAGATGTTTTCAGGCGTAGGCTGGAAAGCGGCCGTTGAACTTCAGCAAGGTGGTTAGGCAGTTACTTGTCGGGGGCACCGCCTGCCCCGGTCTTGGCTATTCAATTTGCTTTCGGCCGTCGTAGCGCCACGGACGTTGTTCTTAACTCTGCCTGACTGCATTTTTCTTCATCATTCTTGGTGAATTTTCCTTTCATTTTTGTGTTATGGATAAATCATCTAAATCCTCCCATCCCAAGCGTGTATGTCCTGGGGTGGGAGGAAAAAAGTGTTCCTTTAGATCTAGAGTCGATGTGGACCCACCGCGCTCTCTGCATCTTGCAGAGGGGCGAGGTGTGTTCTGTGGTGACTCTTCTTGTAATAAGTGTTGACATTGTGGTCCTCCGGGCAATGGGGCAGTTCGAAGGAGGAGATCTTGCCGTCGTAAGCCTACCAAGGAGTGAGTCCGGAAATCGCCCCGGCGGCCCGTTGGTGGCGTCATTTCGGGATTTCTACCTCCCCGCGAGCCTCTTCTTGCTCCCTCTCCCTCGGGTGAGGATTTCCCCTCCCCTTCCTCTTACGTTTCTTCCGTTTGGCCGGAAGGGCCGCGAGGATTGGACAGCGGCTTCATCTCGGAAGTCTCTTCCGTTCGGAGGAGTTTTTCCGCCGGACCGGTCAGGCTCTTCTATTAACCCGACTTTGCTTCCAGGTACGGGCACCGATAGCCAGGCGATGATGCAAGTTCACCCTGGCTGCATCCGGGCCTACCTGGCTCGGCTCTGGAAGTTTGGCTCCCATGGCCCCCTCGATCCACGTTACCACGGCAGCAACAGCCAC
Source organism: Macrobrachium rosenbergii (assembly GCF_040412425.1). Classification (NCBI taxonomy): domain Eukaryota; kingdom Metazoa; phylum Arthropoda; class Malacostraca; order Decapoda; family Palaemonidae; genus Macrobrachium; species Macrobrachium rosenbergii. The sequence goes on from NC_089785.1 coordinate 33,527,894, forward strand.
TACCGCGACATCACCTTCGCGGTTTGTCAGATGCCGATTTCAGTTGCCATCTGGACACCCAGGTATCGGCGTCATCCAGCGGGCCAACTACGCTGTTCCCTGCCTGGCTTTCTGGCACCATTCGCCCTGGCCCCTCCTACATGGTGGCGTCATCGTGCGTATGCTGACATTGCTGCCCCAGTTGCTGAACATGGCCTGGCTGGCAGATACGGTTCCTCGTCTGTCTCTCCAGCCGGTAACCGTCCTCAGTTCCTTTCCAGCGACCTTGGCGCGGCCATTGCCAGATCTGCATGCGGGAGGCGCTTGCATCTGGCCCGCCCGCCGGTTCCTGGCCGACCACGCGCTCGCTGCCCAGGCAGTGCTGGTCCGAGCTCCGCCGTCTCTGCCCGGGTTGCACCTTCTGCTGTTGTGGCCCCTCCCGCTGTTCCTGTTCCTGCTGTTCCTGAGTCCGCGTCTTCGCTTTCTTGGATTGGTGATCTGACTGCTTTCCTGAAGCAGATGGTGAAGAAGAAGAAAAGAAGAAGAAAGAGGTCACAGGAAAGGTGTAAATCGTCGTCTTCATCGCCGTCTTCATAGTAAGTAAGTCGTCCTGCCTTCTTCCTCTTCCTGCCAAGGCCGGCGAAGAAGAAAGAAGTCTGTCTCTCCCTAGAAACCTCGTACTGAGTTTTCCTAAAGTCTATCTCCTTCACTACAGAAGGCAGTGGGTTCTCTCGTTGGTTCTTCCGATCTTGGATCAGGAGACGCTGTTCCGGCCTCCGGGCCGGGGGCAGCGGGAACCAGGTAATGCAGACCAATTTCGGCACTCCCGCTGCGCCTAAAAACCTCCTGCTTCTAGGCCAGCGAGACGCGTCGGACTCGTTCGCGAGTTGCTCCGGTACCGGGTCTCAAGGAGACCAGGATACCCCAGTCTGTTATTCTGATGGACACTTCGCCGTACAGACCAGGCGTGGGGCGGAAGAAAGAGCGAGGCATGGGTGCCTTCTCTTCCTGCTGGCACTCCATCCAGTGCCAGGTCAGGTTCCCGGGATAATGCTTCAGCCCCGAGGGGCCGAGTGCATGGAGAAACAGGGAAGAAGTCCCTGCTCAGTCTTCCGAGAAGCGGCCTCGAAAAGTCTGAAGCGCGTCTAGAGGACAGCGCCAAGCTCGCGCCAGCCGGCAGGTCGGCTCTCCAGTCAGGCGGCCGCCTCGGCCCGAACTGGCTCAGGAAAGCGAATACGCCGGCTCGGCTCATGACCGCTCCGCTCTCCGAGAACCGTTTCACCTGGGATGAAAGCGTTCTCCTCGACCTGAGGCCCGTCATCACCGCGGGTTGGTGACCGCCCTCGGCCTGCTACACTCTGGATTTCTGCCAGTAAGAGGCAGTGAAGACGCCCGATCTTCCTCCCTGTCCTCGCTCCTTCGGTCTCCTCCAAGGGCGTGAGTCGGAAGGAGAACTCTGAAGTGTTCTCCTCAGAGTTCAACTGCATGGGGGTATGTTCCTGGCTCGGTCCTTGGCTCGACCAGGTCCTATGCCCGATGTAGTTCAGGAAGATCTCAGAAGTCTGCGAGGTTCTCCGCTCTTGAGGAGAAGTAGTTCGGAGGACCGCACCCTGGAGACTTGAAAGGTCTCTGCCTCTCGGGATGCGGACACCCCGAAATACAGAGGACTTTTGGAGGTTATAGCGCTGATTAGTCGGCACAATGACCTCGGGAAGGGACCGCGGCCGTCCTGTGGATTGTCCTTACGGCGCCTCGAATCCTTCTGAGGTCCTAAGAAGGAACCCAAGGCCGGTGGGGCTGCCGTGGTCACACGCTGCCGGGAATTTTCGATGAGTGAAGCGGTCTTGTGTCTGGGCGAACAGTTCCCGCCCGATCGAGCACGCTTCGGAGCTTCTTCCGCATCCCCCTCTACCACCTCGTCAAAGCGCTTTTACTCCAGCCAGAAGGGCGTTGCTGACTAGCAGGTTGACCGGTTCTGTTCGTCTGGATCGGGTCTTCGTTCACAGCAATTGTCTGGCAGAAGAATGTTTCTCTCTCCCCAGCAAGCTGCAACCCTGGAAACTCCGCCATGTGACGCTTTCAGGCAGTCTCCTGGCTCGATCTGTGGTCCTTCACGGTATCAGAAGATGCCGCTCCTCAGGCGCTTCTCATTGCCTGGGGGAGGACTCTGCTTTTGGGGGCTTGTGCCAGTCTGGAGGTAGGGCTATTTCCTACCTTGCCCGCCAGACTACAAACCTGTGGGCAAACTTGGTGTTGTGAGGCCGTTCTCTCGCTTTGCCAAATCTCTGTAGGTCCCAGTCGGCAATCGCTCGCGGAATGGACCCAGTTACAGGTTCCTCTCTCTCTTCCTAGAGAGTTGGTGGATACGCGACAGACAGCCTTCGTGCCGATGAGACGACCGGCTTGTCCACCCAGGCAGTGGATTAAGACCTCGGGTCTTCTCGTTCCACTGCAGCCAGGTCTTGGGCCAGGCTGGCCCTTCCTCAGCCCTAAGAAGTCCCAGTCTTGAAGGGTCGGCTACCAGCCTTCTTCTTCCTCGAAAGGGGTTACTCCCGTCCTTTCAGCCCCACTTTCCAATCCGGTAGAGGGGCAAGGGTGAAAGAAGGAAAGCAGCTAGAGCGGCGTTCCCCCGAAGCTGCCAAAGGTGAGGGGTGCCTGTCGAGCCATTAGACGCGTGCTTGGCGACATGGGCCGAGACCTGGATAGTGGATGTTCAGCCGGGAGGATATCTCTACCCTTAGTCTCGGCCTCCCTCACTACACTCCGGTCCATCACCAAACTTATCTTTCAGGTTGGTTGAAGGACATCGCACTACAGCAGAAGTGCAGGCCATGCTGAGCGAAAGAATGCTGTAGAAGTCGTGTCGGACCAGTCTCCAGCTTTGCGGGATCTTCTAAATGGCGAAGGCATCGGGGATGGAGACCAGTCATAGACCTCTCTCCTTTGGGCCGTTTCCTTACGCCAGACTCGGTTCCACGATGGAAACAACCGCGATCGGTCCCCAGCCTCCATCAGGAGAAACGACTTCATGCTACGGTGGACTTGAAGGATCGTATTTTCCATACCCATCCATCGTCCTCGCGCCGATGCCTCCGGCAGATCCTCGAAGTCGGTCTTCCAATTCAGGGCACTTTTCTTTGGGCTCTCGACCGCTCCCCAGGTGTTCATGAGAGTTTTCTCGCTCATGTCAGCTAGGGTCCACTCACATGGAATACGTCTGCTGAGGTATCTCAACGACTGCTTCGGTCTGGCGACTCTGCTTTGCGCGGTGCTACTAGGACAGGGATGCGTCTCCTCGAGTTTTGCCAGGATCTAGGGATCGTGAGTAAATCTGGAAGTCAGATCACCCCAAGCAGAGGGCCGAATACCTGGGCATGCTGATGAACTTATGGTGGCAGCAAAAGTCTTTCCTCGGACTCGTATCAGCAAGTTCAGGAGGCAGCACAGTTGTTCCTCTGTCTCGACAGGAGCAACAAACTCAACAATGGCAAGTCGTCATCCGGTCACCTGTAGGTGTTAGAAAGCTAGTTCCTCTGGGCGTCTTCATGCGGTCTCTCAGTGGAGGCTAAAGGAGCTCTGGTCCCAGTCGAGACCCCCAGTCCTTCCTCATTCCTCTTTCGAGGAAGTGAGAAAGGACCTCCACTGTGGTTGGGCGGCGGAACCTCTTAATAGGAGTATCCACCATACTCCCCCTCGGTTCATGCTTCTGTTTCGGACGCATCGACCTGAGGATGGGCGCACACCTAGGAGGTTGCTGACTTGAGTGTGGCACAGGGCAACAGCACCTTCATCAATATTCTGGAGCTCAAGGCGGCCTTCCTGGCTCTCCAGGAGTTCCAGGATCGAGTGATGGGACACTCCGTGGTGTTGATGAGCGACAATACCACGGTAGTGGCATATGTCAACAAGCAGGGGGGACTGGTGTCCCATCAGCTTCATCAGTTGGCAATGCAGGTGCAGTGAGCGATAGCTCACTTTCGGTGGAGCTAATCAGCCAGATACATTCAGGCAAGAGGAATGTATTGGCGGGACAAGCTCAACATCAAACCAGGTGTTAGGGACGAATGGTCCCTCCAAGTAGGAAGTAGCGGAAGGCTGTTAGGCCTGTGGGGCGATCCCGGTATTAGATCTGTTAGCCACCCGGCTGGCAAAGCCAGGTCTTCTGTTCGGTTCGTGCGGACCCACATGGGCGCTCTGCGGAGGACGCACCAGCATCCGTGGGACAGCCTGCGACACGTCACGCCTTTCCTCCATTCCTGTCTGATTAAAGTGGGTAATCAGCGATGATGATCACCCGAATCTCAGAATAGGCTCTGGTAGCTTAAATGACACAGGCCAGTGAGTACCCGGACCTGCTAGCTCTCCTCGAGGAGCACCGGGAGAATTCCCCTGGCCCAGCAGCTACCGTCAAGCCTCGCGCTGGCGGTTCCACCTGGCAGTGCATTCCTGTGTCTTCACGGCTGGAGGTTATCCACCATCTCTTACGGCGAGAGGCTTTCACGCCCGGCGCGCTTAACAGGATAACCCCCGGGATACCCTCAGAAGATCCTCCGCAGCGGTATACCAGGGAAGAGTGGTCCGTCTTCTGTGGTTGGTGTGCGTCGAAGGGGTATCTCTGGTGGAAACTGCTGTTCAGCAGTGCGGACTTCCTCGTCTTCCTTCGCGAGAGAAGCTTCTCTCCATTTCAGCAGTAAGAGCTACCCGGCGCGCTTTCGGCCTAGTCTTGCGGCTGAAAGGAGTGAACATCTCTTCCTCTTTCGAGATTTCTCTGCTGTGAGAAGCTTGAGCAGTCTTGCCCACCCAGGGATCCTCAGGCCTCGTGCGGATTGTGACTCTCGTTCTAAGGAGCCTGACTCGTGCACCTTACGAGCCTTTAAGAGAGTCGTCAGACAGGGATCTGACCCTCAAGACCGTTTTCTTGCTTGCCCTGGCGTCGGCGAAGAGAGTTGGCGAACTTCATGGACTTTCCTTTGATATCATACTCAAGGGGATGAAGTCAGTTACGCTACCGATTTCATCACATAGTTTTGTACGCGGGCTCAGGAGGCCTTTGGTCCCTGACGCACGGTTCGAGTCCTTCACGATCCCCTCCCTAGAGGACTTTGTAGATAATGATCCAGACGAGATGCTACTGTGTCCTGTTAGGGTGCTGCGGCGCTATCTGAAGAGGACTCGGCACCTCCGGCCTGAGTGTCGACGACTCTTCGTTAGCACTGGCTCGACCAAGAAAGAAGTGTCCAAGAATACCATTTCTTTTTGGCCATTGAGACAATAAGGAAATCACTCTGCTGCAGGAGAAGGCGGCGCAGTGCAACCGTCCGAGAGCTCAGTCCGCGGCATTGGTCCACATCTCGCATTCCGGAAGAATAATAATGGGCACAGGTGCTAGAAGAACCGAGGTGTGTGGTCCCGACAGACTACCTTCACTTCCTTCTACCTCCCGGGATGTGCATAAGTCATGGACACTTTTCCCTTGGGTCCTGGTGGCTGCTCAACAAGTTGTGTAGCTTATCCAGCTCCCCTAACGAGACAGGTTGCATCTACGCCTATGTTTATACCGGTAAGTTGGGAGATGTTTGTTGAGTGACTGGCCTCTTTCCTTCTCCTATCTAAGCTCTCTTCCACGGGCAGGAGGCGGACGTGCCGTTACAAGGCGCTGGGCCGGGCGTCCGGGGCAGGTAAGCACATAACGTGAGCTTCCGTTCTATTTCCTTTCAGGTTACAGAAACCTTCACTCCTTTCTCTTGCAAGGGAGGAAAGAGTAAATGACTTTGAGACAAACCCAATGCTTGTATTTGCCTTATTGTCATCCAAACGTCATTTCTTCCTAGCCTACTTCAGCATGAACTGGCGTTCCCTCTTTCATGCAAAAGGGTCCCTAAGTCAGAAGCATAGTCTTGCGTTTCTTACAACCCGATCTTTTGTCAGGGTGATTTTTCCTTCGCTCTTACGACCAGGAAGGGAAGACAAGGTGTGAACTCCAGTCAGTTCAGAGAGACTTTTTCAGATTCCTCCCTCCAATCAGTAAAGTCTCCTAATAGTAAAGGACCGGTTTGTATATTGTGTCGGAACAAATAACAATTTTTGAAAGTAAATTGTATTTTTTCTATATACAACAAGTCTAATTCTCACCCACCTCATGCCACCCCTCAATCTGTACACATGGGCGAAAGGCAAATTGGAATATTTACATCCGGGCAGGCGGTGCTCGCCTCCCGGACAGTAACTGCCTAACCACCTTGTTGAAGTTCAACGGCGTTTTCCAGCCTCGCCTGAAAGTATCTCCTAGCATGTAAAGGACCTCGGGTTTTGTATAGTTGGAAGAATATTTTTAAGGTGATGTTATTGTTTTTTTTTTTTTTTTTTTATCATACATTAATTTTTCTAAATTTTCTGTGTGAAGAAGGATTGAAAAGAAAAACTGAAAAAGTTGTAAAACTGTAAATAATTGTATTAAAAAATACAGTAGTGTACACAACATAGAATATTAATTATCTTGATTGTTTCAGGCTAGCAAACAAGCAGGATGTGGAAGGTGCCATGGATGAAATAGATTTAGTCGAGTCGCTTAACGTAGAAGAAATTGTAAATAAGTACAAGTGTCCGACACGAGTTGAAACTTGTTCTGCCATAACGACACGGAAAAATAAACCTGATAAACCAATTGCAGATGGCTTTAGGTAAGTATATTCATATTACTTAGTCTTTTACCTTTGAGATTTTCAGTGCACTAGTTTAGATGGCTTTAAGGTACTACCCAGCAACACAGCCTCTGTTATTTCTTTTGGCTTGCCGTTTGGGGGCGTGGGTAGTGCGTCCATTCGACTGCTAGCTGCAACCCGTTTCATTCTTTTTACTGTACCTCCATTCATATTCTCCTTCTTCCATCTTACTTTCTGCCCTCTCCTAACAATTGTTTCATTGTGCTACTGTGAGGTTTCCTTCTGTTACACCTTTCAAACCTTTTTCTGTCAATTTCCATTTTAGTGCTGAACGACCTCCAAAGTGTCCCAGCTTGGCCTTTGGCCTAAATTCTGTATTCTTTTCTTTATTTTGCCCTGAAGAAGTCTTGATGCCATTACTGTACTAAGGCAAATCGTGTTGACTCTCTTATACATCTTGTGTTGGAACAATTTTGACAAAAAATATGTTGTCTCCCTTCCTGTTTTATTGTCTTTTGGAGAAAATTTCTCCAAAAGACAATAAAACATTTAATGTCAAGAAACACAAAGAGAAGGACATTCCAAAAGTTAACACTAAATGTTTACTGCTCACCACATCTATGACTACGTCAGTATCTTTTAATGATGTCATTAATGTCATTATCATTTGCCAGGTTTGGAAAGCAGAGACAAAGCTTAGGCAACATTGATCATTTTATTAACTTACTTTAATGAATACAGGGTAGCCCAAGCTTTTGAAGTCTGATTGTAGATCACATTGCTTTGTTGTGACTCAGAATCTGGATGGCTAGTTGCAGGCATTTGACTAGAAAAATTGTTTCTTGTGCTACTTGGTGTGAACGCAAAAACAATTATGTTTTTCTACATAGGATATTTGTTTGGATATTCTTAGTGGTACAAAAGTGTCGGGATGACCTCTTATTAGTCACCTAAAAATTTTTGTCCCTTCTTATAACCTATTTCAATAGTTACCTTTCCATTTCAGATGGTTGATAGATACTATAGTGGTCCATTATAAAGATATAAACAAACGCGTTGATCAAGACATGGAAAACGAACGGTTACAAATGAAGAAGGAACTAGATGAGAGGAAAGAGAGAATACGGAAGTTGAGAGCTGAGCGTGAGAGACAGGAGGCTCTCAGAAACGAGCAGATGGCTAGGCGAGCGCAAACTGCTGTATTAGATGATAGCGATGATTCTTTACAAGACACAACAAAACCTAGTCCTAGGGCAGGGAGCAGTGGTCTACCAAATGTAAGTGCCCTTTCAAAGTTGACTCCATTATCATTCTACATTTTGTACATGGGGATTTTACAACCAAGTGCTATATATTACCTCAACCACTATATTACTGGTTACTTCAATTGCCACAACCCTCTGTGGGATTGAAAATGGAAAACTGTGAACAGATCTGGTTGAGATAGAATATTTAATTGATAATAACTCACGGTGATTAAATAAGGAAGATGCAGACACTAGTATTTTATAACCCATAGCTTTATGTCTTTAGCAGACATAGTCTAAGATTTTACCTATAGTAAACCATATTGGGTGGCATGTCTCTTACACTTTATATTGGGAGATCATTTCTGTTCAGCATCACAGTATAATATAAAAAACAAATTGGGAAAATTACACTTTATTCACTAGACAAATTCCACCATGTAATCTTATTTAACAGACAAATTCCACCATGTAATTCATTTACTGGACAAATTCCACCATGTAATCTGTTAGCCCTTAAAGGCCGGGCTAAAAAACAGGTTTTGATGTAGGAAATACCTATTTTTGGTAGTGGCTGTTGAGTCCTCAAGGAGTTACCTTCCATGGTCTACCAGAGCTCCATGGTGACCAAACTATCAAAGAATTCTCTTTTAGTTGGTCATTTTGGCCAGGTATTGTGCCATAATGATTAACATTATAACACATGATGGAGTATGTAATGGACTCAAAGATGAGAGGGCACTTTCCCTTATTTTCAGTGAAGCTGAACCCAGTTTTTCCAACGTCAAAAGAACCTGCAAGAAAGAGAAATGACTATTGCGCATGCGTGTCGACCCTCTTGTTTACAACCGGGCCGTTAAAGACCAAGGAGCCATTACTCTCTGTTGGTCAATGCAGGATAATCCCTTGCCCAAATCCCATGCCTTTTCATCAGGGAAGTGGGGAGGGTTTTGAGGACTCAAAGCGACTACCAAAAATAGGTATTTCCTATGTCAAAACCTGTTTTTTGATAGCTTAGTCGCTTGTTTCGTCCTCAAGGAGCTATACAAAGAAATTGACAGGTGATGAAAAGGCTTAAGCTCTCAATTTTTAATCCCAACACCCCAGAGGAAAAAAACATTTTGGTCTGAGGTCAAGCCACAGATTTCAAGTCCCATTCTTTATTCCAAATACTCTTCAGGTTTCGGTACCAAGGAACAAGAAACGATACATGAACTTACGTTTTAGGATGTAGTTCTGCAGTGGCTTACCTAAGCATGCTGGGTTTGTTTGCCGTTCTGTCGGCCTTCTCCCAGCAATAGTTACCACACTCACATATAAATAATGCTGTCCCCCCAGAGGGAAAACTTCCATTGTCTGTGATGTCATCAAAGCTGATCCCCAGCCATACAATTCCTCTTGGTATCTGCCTCCTCCTTTGATAGACATTCCAGGTGTTGCTTTTCCTTTTTACCCCTATAAGATGGTTTCTGGACCTTGTGAAAAAGGATGTCCTTGCTGCTGTTGTTGTCCCTTTGTAGGAAATTGTCCCTTCTGACCACCTACCTGTCTTTTGAGGAAAACTTTTGGGGTGACTGAAGGCTTATATGTGATTTTTTATCAAAGTGAGGCTTTTTTGGGGGGTGTTGGGTAAAGGGAAATTTTGGGTTCTTTGTTTCCTGAATTCCCCTTTCCCCAGAAAAGGGTACACTGTGCAATTCTGGTGGCAGGCATGCTCATTGAGTTGAGCCACAACAGACTTCTCAAATAGGTCCTTACAGAAGGGGTTAGAATGTAATAATGCAGTGACATTGGAGAGTGATTTGATGAAGCCCTCCAGTGCTTCCATTCGCGCTTTTTTATGCGCCATTCTAGGAAATCACAGAGTGCTTCCCATCGGGTTCTCATGAGACTTTTGGCCTCAACAGCAAAAATATTATCCTGGAATCTTCTGGAAGCCTTTTGGTGGCAACTTCCTGCAAGGTGGTAGAAGTTATAATACTAAGGAGTCGGGGCCTACCATAAATTTCTGACGAGGCTGTCCCCTCTGAGAGTCTTCTCATAGGGGTCCCAAAGTGCTGAGTAGCTATATCTAGGGAGCTTTTTCCTTTCAAAAAGGAGTTGTAGTGTTGCCCATTCCTTGGTGGAATTTCCCAAAACTGGGATGACTGTGGCAGATGGTTTTAATTCTGCCATTGTCTCTTTTTTTTAGTCACTACAAATTCTGAAAATCTGTCTTCATATGAGTACTGGAGGCCCTATTATGTTTTGATCTGAAGTTCTGCATTCCGAACTGATCCTTTTGTTGTTGCCAGTCAATTCTAATATTAGACCTTGTTTGGGCAGCATTTGTATCCATGCTCACTTTCTGGGCAGGATATGCAGTACTTTTTACACTTTAGGGTGTACATGACCGATTTACTTTTCCTTTTGGAATCATGCTTCATGTCCAGGACATATTGCCATTCTGTGGCAAGGGCATCTTTGATAGTACTCTATTTTCTTACGGAATTGATCAAATGCTGCAAACTGTGCATCCCTTTTGGGGTAGCTTGCGCAGTCTAACTGAGCTTCAGCAATTGAACTGTAACTGCCTATTAATCAAGGGGCAGAAGTCCTGGGCAAGTTACTATACCCCTCTGAAAATGTAGTCATTTCAGTTGGAGTTAGGTGGATCCTAGTATCCCTTTTAGGGAAAAGATCCTATTCAGCAGCTATAGCTGCATGGGAAATAGAATTCCTTCTGGAAGGTTTGTCCCATGACTTGCTAAAATTTGTGTCCCTGAGCCCTCTGTTCAGCAGGGCCATTTAATGGCAATGTCCACTTCATATTCTTTAGTAAGACTGTCAACCCCATGTAAAGATTCCTCTACTTCCTCCATAGGGTTAACCTGGGAGGTATTGGGGACTTATGTTACTGGGTTTTGGCCCAAACATTGATCTTGTTCAGAGAAAGGGTTAAATATCTACTGCCAGAGTTCTGCCGGAAAGATATGATCTCTCCCTTCCTCACCCCTACCGAACCCTAGGACCCATTGAGACAGTTTAAAAGGAGCTGCTTCATCCTTAAAACTTGCTGCCAGGAGCATATCTGGTGACCAAGCAAATTTTCTTGTTTTTTACAAGGACTATGCGCATCATGGGAGGTGGTGGTTTGTACCCACAAGCAAAAGGTGAACTGAGCAGTTTGCTACGGAACACTTGAACTGAGGATCCTGTAGTGATATAAAGCAAGTTGTCATTAGAAGCTAGATAGTATAAATTGTTTTTAAGTGAGGGACACTTCTGTAGTTCCTCATATAGTTTCCATATTACAGGTTAACTTGATCACAGGTTTGCAGTTGTAATACATTTAATTGAATATCTATGTTAACTTAAATCCTTTAAGGTTTAGGTTAGTTTTCATACCTGTATATGGCTGTATTACTTATACTGTACACTGTTAGTCCTTTTGTAATGGCTAAGTGAAATTTTTCATTCCAATTGTCATGCCATTCAGACTAACTGCTATGAACTAATTTGTTAAACTAACCCAAGCTACTGTTTTATATAGCTTAGGTTAATGCTTCTAGTATAGTCTACGTTAAGCTAAGAATAGAGGATTTCTTAGAAGGTTCTTGCTTAACCTATTCTAGGCTTATTTAAAACTTAAGGATATAAACTTTACAGAAAATAAACCTCTTATAATCTGGTTTTCTGTTTTATGTGGCCGAGACTACCCTTTTATTATCTGATGTTCGGCCATCACTGTTTTAGGATAATATAGCCAGTCCCTGGTTATCGGCCATCCGGTTTTACGGTGCTTGTCTAGCAACAACAATAACCAGATTTTCAACACCAATCTCCAGTTATCGGCGCCGATCCCTGGTTATCGGTGGCGCCAGTCCCCAGTTATCGGCGGTGGCCGTCCCCTCTTATCGGCGCCGATAACCATGGATCAGCACTATTATCGCCAATTGTCGGTTATTGGCAATTTTAAGTTATCGTCACACTGTCAGGAACAGAAACCCGCCGATAACCGGTGACTGCCTGTAGTAGGATATTCCTGAAAAAGGGGTTCCTACTTAATCTGGTTAGACTACTGCCTGTTCTAGGTTTGTATCACCTTTAAGAAAGTAGGTTATACAAGACCCTACTGGTATGTAGCCTTACAGGTAGGCTATCAAAGTCATAAAAACTAGGTTATTTTATTGAGCCTAGGATACTGTTTATATATAATCCTAGGCTTATTTGTTCTTTCTTAACCTAGTATAGGGTATTGTCTAATCCAGATTATTATAGATCACTCTTAAATGTACAGCCTAGGCTATATAAAAACAGAAAACTTACTAATATGAAACATTATAGTTAGTCTACTTTTTTTGTCTAACCCAGGTTGTTGTTTATATCCAGTCCTAGGCTATTTGGTCTACTATATAAAACAGTAACTCATTAATGTGTAGCCTTATAGCAAGGCTATAACTTACTCTAATCTAGGCTACTGCCTAATGTGGATTATTTAATTCACACTTAAGTGTATGGGTTACATAAAACACAGTTAGCCTACCTTAGTGTGTAGCCATTACTATTTCATCTAGTCCTAATCACTATTTCATCTAGTCCTAGGTTACATGGTCTAGGCTAACAATTTAGTCCAAAAATGGGATGTTTCGTAAAAAGTTATCACTTAACTTGATATAAGGTAATGCCTAGGCTAGCCCTGGATTATTTAGCTCATGCTTAAGTGCACAGGCTTATATAAAAGGAAGAAATTTATATTATATGCAGCCTTATTGTTAGGCTATTGATTTATTTTGCCCAGATATTATTATTATCTGATTGTAGGGTCCTCGGTCTAAGCTAGGCCACTTAGGATACGTAATCCAAGGACATAGGCTACAGACAACATCCACTATTAATCTAGTCTAAATTATTCTGACTTACTGCCTAGATTATTGTAGACATCATATAATCTGAAAGGATTTTCTATAGTAATAATAAATTATGGAACATTTCTTTTAGTTAAAACATTTAGTTAGGATTTAAAACAATTTTCACTTTATGAAACTAGGTAGCAATCAATGCTTTACGAAACTAGGTAGGCTAGCAATCAACGAGCCAGGTTCTGGCTCATATAAGGATATTATCAATTCCAAAGGTTTAAAACAAACTTTTAACTGGAACTTAATATTAAGCACTTATCTTGCTATTTTTGATGTTTCCTTGATCCTCGAGAATGAAAACGGAGAAAAAAGTTGAATTTTGTTTGGAGCGCTGGTAACGATGTGAACTGTTCGCTGTAGACCAAAGAGAGTTAATGGCTCCTTGGTTTTTAACAGCCCGGTTGTAAACAAGAGGGCGAATGTGCATGCACAATAGTCACTTCTCTTTTTTGCAGGTTCTTTTGATGTTGGAAAACCTGGGTTCAGCTTCACTGAAAATAAGGGAAAGTGCCTTCTTATCTTTGAGTCCATTATAAACCCCATCACGCGTTATAATGTTAATCATTACGACACAATACCTGGCCAAAAAGACCGACTAAAAGAGAATTCTTTGATATTAGTTTGCTCACTATGGAGCTCTGGTAGACCATGGAAGGTAACTCCTTGAGGACAAAACAAGCAACTACACTATCAAAAAATATATATTAAGCACACCCATAGACTGGACAGACTTTAAGGTTGGCCACTTTAAAAAAAAAAAAAAAGACATGTCAGTGGAAAGAAGATATGCAAATGCACATGGTGTAAGGAAAAAAATTCTAAAAGTTTTCTGTACCATTCATGGGAGGTTGAAAGTGAATATTTCCAACCTTGTGAGGGGCCTCTTGTCCAAGACACTCGTAAAATACGCTAATTTTACCGAGTTATACATGTTTTTTCTAATAATTTTTTAAATTTCATTTTGTAAAACTATAATTACAGCTCACACAGTATCTTAACAGATAAGTACTTAATCGGTGACAAAGTCTGAGTATATTTATGGTAAAATATTTACAAGTACTGAGATGGGGAGATGCAGTACCTTTTTGTGAGGTATACATGTTTTTTCTAATATTTGTTTGCACTTTACTTTGCAAAATTACAATTGTAGCTGACATACTATCATAAAAGATAAGAACTAAAACCAACAGCAATCTGTGGGTATATTTACAAACAAATATACAAATGTCGGGATGGGAGTCACACACCGATTTGTCATTCTGTAATGAGGTACTAAAAGTTGCTGAGTAAGAGTTATTGACATGTCATTTATGGCCCAGGAAGTGATTCTGAATTTTTCCCACAAAATTTGCTCAAACTGCATGGTGCAAAATATTGATACAACACTCTAGATATATTATTATGCCTGACATGATCATGCCCATCCAGTAAGGATTTAGAGGCCATAACAAAGTAAGAAATATATTGTATCACAAATTTCATCACTGGTTCTGCAGACGAGCGCATCACAGAACCTTCAGCCAGTGACAGCAGAAAGAAATTTCTTTGGTGGTCTGAAGAATTATCAGAACTAATTCATCAAAAACGCAGAATTGGCCAGAAATTTGATTGTTTAACCCTTAAGGGACGGCATAATTTATCAATGTGCAGCACCCCAGACCGGGGAAACTTTGAGGTCGGCAAAATAAAAAAATCACATCAATGGAAAGAGAAAATGAGACGTACATTCACACTGAATAAATAAAAATTCTAAAAAAATTTTCCAGACTTCCACGAAAGTTGAAAATTACTATTTACAACCCCCTTGTGGGGCCTCATTTACAAGACAGTTGTAAATTTTACCAACTTATATGTTTTTTCTATTAAATAAGTTTTTGTTTTGTAAAATTATTATTACTGCTCACACAATATCAAAACAGATAAGAAATAAAAAGTAGTAAAAATTTTTGCATATTTGTTGTAAAATATTCTACGTAAGTTTACAAGAAGGAAGATTCAGTAACTTTTTTACTTTTACATGCTTTTCCTAATATTTCTGTGCAATTTTCTTTGTAAATTACATTTACAACTGGCATACTGTTGTAAAGACAAAAACAACAGCAACCCCTTCGATATTTACAAGCAAATTTACAAAAGACTCATGTGAGAGAGAGAGATGCAGCACTTTCCCCATTGAAGTCACAAGCATTACTGATACTGGCCTAACTCTCACGTCTGTATAAAAGTTGCCGTTATTGAATTTATAGCATATAGAAGTATTGGCACCTTTGTTTCAAATCATTATTACCATAACAGTGGTGCGTAATTCTGCTTCACACTGAAACTCAATCCGTCCACCTCTCCAAACCTGTTTTACTTCACACTGAAGCTCAATCCATCCACTAAGGGTTAAACAAGGGGCCTTGATAACTTCTTATAATCTTTCTCGCTCGAAAAAATAAAATATTTGAGAAATTAGCTGTTTGCATCAAAACATTGAAACAAATATAAGGCCTGTTATTTTTAAAATCAAGGAACAAAGTCATTAAAGGGAAAATGATTTCTTAGAAACAGTCTATGTCAAGCATAATTGCCTGTTAAGGTATAATGGACAAAGAGTTCCTGATCCTTAGGAAATATAAAATGTACTTGGGAAGTATCTAATGTATATTAGCCGTGAACAGAATCTTGATGAATATTTCCATGAACATAAACAAAGATGAATCTTGAGGTTGTAATTTTTAAAATGGTTGAAGATCTGTATTATAACAAGTGGTTTATGATAAAGAAATTAGATTTGCTAAATTGGAAACACTACCTGCACACTGTGGTAAGATATTAAGTCATTGTAGATGACGTTTAGGTTTGTATGTACCACAGAGAGAATTTGCTACCACAGTTTATGGATTGCCATAATATTAATTCTAAACATGTTTAGGTTTAATTTTTTATTATTGAAAATGAATTTTTTTATTATCGAAAATGAATAACATTAATGCGAAACCAGCTTAAAAGTCCAGTGAATAGTAAAGAAGCTTCTACAGAATAGAATGTTCTTAAGGGAAAAAGAAAATAGATGAAAATGAATAAGGAGAAATTAACAAATGCAAATTACTGCATCTATAAAAACAGTAAGGCAAGTCAGAAAGACTTAAGGCAATACTGTAAGACTTTTGGTGCTGTACCTCAACAGAATTTAGGTGCTGATACCTGCTAGAGTAGCAAGCACTAATTCTTGGAGGTACCAGCACTAATTGAAGTTACCTTGTGGCGAATATCCAAACAAGATATCTGCAGACTCTTGTCATCTTATTTCTTGTTATTGCAGTACATAGTACATACAAGCATTATTTTCCAAGATCCTTCTGCATTTTGTGTCAAGTCTCCTTTTTGATATCCTATGTATTCTATGCCTTGTTCAGGGTACTATACCTCAGTTGAGAAGAGCCCATGCTCAGGAAGAGGAGCCTGAAGCAAGCAATTCAACCGATGCTGAAGAGCTGAAGGAGTTGGGTTTCAAGTCAAGGATAGAACTCCAGGAAACCACTTCATCTTCTTCTCCACAGGTGTGTGTGTGTGTGTGTGTGTGTGACGCCAATATCTTTCCTCTTAGGAGTCAGAAACATTAATCTGCCTCGAGACAGAATAAAAATGCTAACCTGCCTCGAGACAGAATAAAAATGCATAGACATCAAAAAGTATTACACAGACTGACTAGCTGTTGGATTTGCTAGGTTAATGACATACAATATCGACGTCTCAGTATTACTGTGCAAGAGTCTACAAAATATACTGCGTAATGAATGTTCATCATTTTGCTGGGTATTTATTTGTACACAAAATGGTGCCTATATTAAAAATGCTGTTCACAGGAGTTAATTTTTAAGAGGAGTCAGGTGTAAAATGTAAGATATAGAGTTTGTCTTAAGTATACTCTACTGTGGTCTGTGCGTAAATATTACAAAAAAGAAAATCAGAGCTTCCTTTGTAGCAGAACAAGTTGTTTGACTCCATATTGATAGTACTAACGAGTATTTGTTTTTATTTTGGTTCATCGGCTACAGGCATCCACACAGAGCTCAGATTCTTCGGAAAGTCCGCCTAAAGGCCACCAAGTGGATGAGAAACCAGTGGAAGTCCACAAAGAAGAGGATCCTCCAAGCAGACAGTCACCAGAAAGGCATAAAGTAAAAGAACAGACACCGCCTCCCCCACCAAAACCACAGAGTTATCTTAGTTCAAGAATCTCCACACACTTAGCTGCTTCCAATCAAGAATCGTCCAATTCTAGTTCTCCCTCAAGTGCCACCAAGGACAAGGATAGCGGGATTCTTGAACCAAATGGTTATGCCGTCTGTAAGTTACGTCTCCAGTCTTGGCCTGTGTAGAATTTGTATGGGTCATAGTATTTTCATTGAGGTATAGTTAACCTTTTAAGGTTGTTTGAATTCGTATCAATATGATACTAGTAAACTAATATCTCCACATTTTGTAAAATTTTGTGTGAAGGAGAATTGTCATTATTAAATGTACTGTGTTTGTAAGAAGACAAGATTGTGAACGTGAGCAGCAGTATATTAGGAAGGGTATCTCCAATTGAATGTTTTATACTACATTGCACTTTGTTGGTTAGTTGTAAAATGCAATAACATTGTGAAGAGGAGCAGTACTATATTAGAAAGGGTATCTTCAGTTGAATTGTTTATACCACATTACTTTGTTCAAGTTTAGTTGTAAAATGTGGCAACATTTGAATAAGTGTTATGCACAGTTTACATTAATTCCTTTTAATGTTGCAGATTATAGCCCTTCAAAACTTGACCTTTCAAATGAAAATAGGAAGGATGAATGTGTTCCAATTGACTCTGATGATGAGCTGTTTGACATTGGGTCTGTGTCAAGTAGGGGACGGGGAAGTGCCGTCCCTTTCACTGTTCGTACATCATCTTCTCCGTCCACACCTTCTATTGTCAGCTATATTAAAGGTATGGTTTTATTGTAGTATTTTGTAATGCAGTAACTTTTAGGATGTCACTGTCGTCTTTGAGAGTTGATTGGTGTGGCTGTCTTTTCATGCTGATTACTGCTCTTGAGTTCACTTTTGGCATTGGGATGTAAAAAAAAAAAAAAAGATTTGGTCTAAAGTTAGTTTGAAAAAAAGGATTTTGACAAAGGAAAAATCTATTTCTGAAGAGACCTGTCTCACCCGGTGAAATAATCATTCAGCACTTATTTCTAGGTAAATCCATTTGCTAAATATACCAGAGAAAAAAAATGCCAGCTGGATTTACTACTGATGCGAGCTCCATGAAAATGGAGTCGTGTATGTGAAAGGGTGAGATTACACAATCACAATCGGTCTCCGCCCTGTAGACATTCCGATGTCAAAGTCCAACAGTGAGGTGCGATACAACGCCCCACTACTCGTGGACCGTCAACACACCAGCGCCACCTACATTCCATTTTTAGCACGCATCGCTTCTTGTTGGAATTTTCCTTGGTGCGCTTATTTTGTGCCTTATTTTGGATATTTTGGCTTCATCTACAAGATATTCTCTTGCGCATTTTCTCTTGTCATTAATGGTCAGGCAATAACAATACTCAGTAAAAGTGAAATGGGGATTTTCAAGAACTACCCAATCATAACCTCAGGATCTTAAAAGTGCAGTCAGTAAGTAGGCTTGGGAAAAAAAGTTTTGCCAATATAGTTTTTACTATTGTTTATGAAACTTTTAGTTTTTTTTTTGTCAGACTAGGCAGAAGCTTATGAGCCCAGTCTGATCTCCATTACTGTACATTGTAATTAATAGATAGGGAGTTACCTTGGCATGTCACAATAAAGCCATGTAAGGAATGGAATCTGGCATTTATGATATTAGTCACAGACTAGTAAGGTTTACTTAGAGGATTTGTTTTTGAATGAATATTGGAAATGGAAGGTAGGCTAAGAAGGAAGCAGATGAAGAGTAAAACAAAAGAAAAGCAAAGAATGTTTATAGCTGCCTACAAGTTGACATGAACCAAGGTATAGAAAGTGTTCTGACCAGTTTATGAGGCTGACAGATCAATATTTTAGGACAAGACTATCTAATTATTTGGATTGATATGTAATATCCTGCAATTTTGCATGAGAAGTTAAACAGTACTTTTATGCATTTAACAACTTGTATATTTCAGGAGTAGTGATATATTTACTTATAAATTAGTACTAAAGATAAATTTATTAGAGAAATGCCTTCTTAAAAAATACCCTGTTGAAAGTAATATTATACTTTTTCCAGGTTTTTATGCCTGTATCATATTGAAGCTAAAAGCAAAAGCAGGACTTTTGCTATTTAGGTACTTTCCATTGAAGATACTTGTCTTACTTCATGTGTAATATCTTGACAGACCCAGTGCTATTATTTAGCACTCTATATGTACAAGAAGTTGTCCCAGATGCTGCAGATCCTTTTAAAAGAAAGAAAACCGCTGCCAGTTGGAGGCAATGAACGCTTGGGTAGATCGGAGGTTCTGGACAATGTCATGTGACATTATTCTTGCATCTTTAAGCCTTAAATTACTGCTTTCATGAAGTCCCCAAACACTTTATTGATTGTGAGCTTTTGTTTTGAGATTTAGTTTTATTTTTTCATTTTTTATTAGTTTCTTGTATAGTTAGTGAATGTTTGGATTATGCAATGAGGTTATTTGTGGAATCTGCTTTGATTTTATGTATTTGGTGTTGGATATAACGACTGGATGTAAGTGTTGGAGTGGGTGGTATGTTATTTATTAAGAAATGTATGTAAATGCAGCCTTGTCTTTTCTGGAGTAGAGTTGCCATTATGCTTCAGGTCTGAGGTTAGCTTGGTCTTTTTGCTCCGTGTCTGTAGCATTAGAATTCTAAAACGAGCCTGCCTTAAGCATAGTTTTGGATAAGTATGGTTTCTCCTTTCTTACTCCATGATGATGTATTTACTTGATTTGTTTTTTATGCTGTGAGTTTTATCTTGGCTACAACTAAAATGTGGAATAGTTTGCCTAGTGCGGTTGTGGAATCCTCTGGTCTCCAAATATTTAAATAAGGAACAAATTCATTCCTACACTCTACTGACATTTCCTGAATATCAGCTGTATCATTTTTATTTTCTATTCCCTCATGTTTATTTATGTATCATCTTGTCTCTTACTGTAAGCTGATTTCCCTTTGGAGTTCTCTTGGGTTTTATAGTCTGTAGATTTAATGAAAGAAAGAAAGGAATTGGTGATGTTAGCATACTGATTATTGTATTACTCCATTCCTTTTGTTGTTGGTACATGTTTCCTTTGAAGAATTCCATTTATATATATATATATATATATATATATATATATATATATATATATATATAGAGAGAGAGAGAGAGAGAGAGAGAGAAAAGAGAGAGAGAGATATATATATATATATATATATATATATATATATATATATATATATATATATATATATATATATATATATATATATATATATATATATGAGGCCTTTCAACTCTGTCGTCCTTTACTTATCAGACTAAAGAAATATAAAAGTAAGTTTTACAAAGAAAACTCATATAAATGACAGATAGGGATTACAAAGAAAAATATGTACCTGGAATCCAACACAACTGAAGAATGAATTAGTAGAACTGCCAAAACAAGGTTAAATATTTAAGAGGTTTTACAAAGGATTAGGATCAACCGTTCAGAAGCAGGGACAGGACAATTAAAAGATTACACAAGGAGGTGACTGACCACCAAAAAATATTAGTACAACCAAATAATTCTCTTTTTTGTAAATAATAACAATATTTGCAAGATGAACATTTTTACAAATAAAAAATTATATTAAATGTACAAATACATAGAAAATATATATAAGGTAACTAATTTGTAATCAAGTCAGTGATTTTATCTTTTAGGTCATTCTTGAACTTTCTTCTTATACAGGGGGTTCTAATAATACATGCCGGGGCTGAGGTTAAAATTACAGTTGGAAGTAAGCTGGATTATAGCGGACTCCAAAAGATTTCTTGAAGAGAAATCTTTTGATCTGGCAATCACTGAACTTTGAGTCCAATTTATCGTGTGAGAATTTTCACTTAAATGAAAGAATAAGCATTGGATGTTTTTCCAGTTTTGACTGAATACTTATGTTGCTTAATACGTACATCTAAATCTTTGCTAGATTAGCCAATATAAAAGAGGGGCAGTCCAAGCATGGAATTTTATATATTATGTTGTTGTTTTCTTTATGGCTATTTTTTATTAACATTCCTTTTAGTGTGTTATTATAGGAAAAAACGAGGTTAACATTAAAAGATTTTAACAATGATTTTGTTTTCAAAACCACCAAAATGAGGCAAGCTAAGAATGTTCGTAAGGATTTCTTTCTCCATGTTACTTTCACTATAAAACTTTTTGTGGGCTTTATTATAACAAATGTCTAGTATATGTGAAGGATAACATAAATCTGACCCTATTATTCTTACGTATTCAATTTCTTGATCCAAATACTGGGGACTAACAATGCGCAAAGCTCGTAGAAACATAGAAGAAAAAAATTGATATTTTGATGTTAAGGTGATGGCCTGAATAAAAATGGACATGTTAGGTTGTTGGTTGGTTGTTTCCTATACATACTGAATATGCATTGAAATGGTTCTCTATGTATTTAATATGTAGAGAACCAAAAGTATTCAGTCAAAACTGACAAACATCCAATTGCTATATTCATTCATTCAAGTGAAAACTCTCACAGGATAAATTGGACTGAAAGAAGTGATTGCCAGATCAAAACATTTCTTCAAGAAATCTTTTGGAGTCAGTCCGCTTATAATCAGCGATGACTCCAATTGTAATTTTAACCTTAGCCCTGGCATGTAATATTAGGACCCTGTGTAAGAAAAAGTTCAAGAATGACCAAAGATACAAATCAGTGACTTTACTACAAACTAGTTACCTATATATATTTTATGTATTTCATGTTTTATATAATTTTATTTGTAAAAATGTTCATCTTGCAAAATTGTTATTGTTTTACAAAAATAGAATTATTTTGTTATAATATTTTTGCAATGGTCACCCCTTGTATAAGCATAATTGTCCTGTCCTGCTTCTGAACGTTGATCCTAATCCTTTGTAAAAATCTTAAATATTTAATCCTGTTTTGGTAGTTCTGCTAATTCTTCAGTTGTATTGGATTCCCAGTACATATTTTTCTTTAGTAATCCCCATCTGTCATTTATATGAGCTTTCTTTGTAAACTTATTTTATATTCTTTCAAGTCTGCTAAGTAAAGGACAACGGAGATAAGGCCTTGCAGCACTCAAGTGTTCCCTTTTCATATTGAGTTTTATATATATATATATATATATATATATATATATATATATATATATATATATATATATATATATATATATATATATATATATATATATATATATATATATATATATATATATATATATATATATATATTATATATATATTATATATATATTATATATATATATATATATATATATATATATATATATATATATATATATATATATATATATATATATATATATATATATATATATATATATATACTCTATATATATATATATATATAAGGATTTTGTGAAGGAAAATCTATTTCCTGGAGAGAGGATCTGTGTTACCTGATGAAAAGTCCATTCAGCACTTATTTCTAGGTAATTCCGTAGATACCAGAGAAAGCTAAATGAAATGCTGGGTTACTACCCAAGAGCGAGCCTCCATCAGATGGAGCCTCGTGTGTGGAAAAGGTGAACTACATATACCTACCGAACGCCAAAAAGGCGTGGACAGAATGCCGGCGGTAAGTAGCGGACGGCTGGGTGGGGAAGGCAGAGTAGTTCTGGCGCGATGTCACCGGGCAGCAAACGTGATCACTGGCCGAGGTGGTTGCTTCAGAAGAGAGCTGTTCATCGCCAGGCCAACTCACCTAGATAAGTATGTTGTGAAAGAGGAAGAGCTGTTACTACAAAAAGGAATACAGCAATTGGTCACAGACAAATATGAGGCTAGAGGGAAAACTGAGCAGGACAGTGGAGGGTTATCGTATGCCTCGGTGGTTTTTATGCCGCCGATGTATCCCTGGGCATCATCACACAGTTCACACACATTCACTCTCTCTCAAAAACAGACCACGAGTTTAGGGTCGGCAAATGCGAGAGCCAAACTTGCAAACAACTCATCTGGAGAACATGCGATCCGAACCTGAGAGACAGCCGAGAGAGGTGGCGTAGGCACAGACCTCGGCCTGAGACACCATGTTCTGTCTGCAGAGAAATTGACCTACGCTTCCAGGTAGGCTAATGGAGGAGTAGCAGCAACACCAGAAGACAAAAGGAAAAGACCGAGTAGTAGGCTTAGTACGGTGTGCCTCAAAGAGTTGTTCACGTGAACTATCCCACCTCCAGCATCTCCGACACTTCATGACACCTCCTCATCCTCTCTTCATCAGATCATCACTCATTACTCACATCAAGAAAACACAACACGTGTTTCAACAGCTAGGCTAACAGGTAGGCTAAGTGGTCATGCACATCTGAAACATTTGGTTCCCACAAACTCTTTCCTATACAGTCTAATGCTTTCATCTCCTGCTTGTTGTTGATGACATACGCAAAACAGAAAACAAGCACAATACTGTGGAGAAAATAAGCCAGAAGTCACAGGTATTACAGCTGATTCACACAGTAAAAACAATGACACGTCATGAAGAATTCTCACAAGAACGTACACATTCCAACGCCACCTGGTGGAAAACAGGTGATTACAGTCGGCTCAGCAGGTTAGCTGCCATATTTCTTTATCAGATGTCGACGTACCCAGACACGGTAACGTAAAATATAAGCTAACTTTAACACTAGGTAAGATTCATTTTAAATAACTGGCATTTACATCCATGAAGTGTTCTTTAACAAATCCACAAATTTCAGTCTCCACAAGAGTCTTTGTAGATATATTACAGCAGAGATAATTGAGAGTTTACTGTAAATGGCTACTTTCTAGTAAGAATTTCACACAAATTATAAGATATCCCAGAATATTCTTGTCAAATTCTTGCACATGAATGGCTTCTTTGAGTATAAATTCTCAATGAACTGTAAGATTTGCATTTCTTAAAATGCTTTTCCATTATCTTCACTATCACTATTTCTTTCTCCAGTATGAATTCTCATATGATCAGTAAAAATAAGAGCATGAACAATGAAATTAAAAACACTTGGATTTTTAGCAACAAGAGTACCTTACGAAGACTCTTTACCTATATAGATGATAGAGATGAACCTTTGAAATAAAAAAAGACAAGGAACACTAGTAAAATGTCCTCAGAATGAAGGAACACATACATGAACTCCAGATTCCTTGGGAAATCAAAGTACTTTCACAAAGCAAGACTCAAAACATGAGGAGAAAAGTCTTTGAGAGAGTAAAAATACAGGTGTCAATTGAACGCCTTGAAAATTTTTCTAGCCTAACGTATCCTTAAATCACTCAATTATGTGATCCACTTCACTGTTCACGTTGTTCTTTTTACTCTATGCAATCCAGCTTTCTGACAACAAAACCACAAACAGATCTACAACCCAACCATTATCGCCCTAACCTTCAGAGAGCTCTCTACTCCTTTCCACCATGCTTACACTCCTGCCTTGTTTGTTTACATTTTTCTCCCACCTGCCATTTGTCCCAGACGTCACTTAAGACGTCACAACAATAACATACTCTTTAAACATAAGGAATGCTATGCTATAAAAACATCTTATAAATTAAACATGTGCTTTCTTTTTATACATTCTGCAATACCCATAATAATTTCATCAATGCAGAAAATAAAATAATGACTAACTTATAAAACTAACATACAATCACACTTATCTCTCCTTCTCCTCCGTAGCCTTTTCTTATCCTAATCCCTCTAATTCCATTATTCTCCAATTCTTTACCTCTACATAATTCCTAATGTTTTCCCAGAAACTCCAGCTTGGTCAGAATACATCAGCTATCTGATGCTTTCTCTTTAATTACATCTCACCACTTATTTCTCCAGATTCTATTGTTTTCCTTATTGCTGCAAATATCAATTTTTAATCTCTTACTACTTACTCAGTACTTGATTTTATTGCAGTCATTAGGTTTTACATCAGTTTTCAATTAGTGCTTCTAATTTTTCCTCTACTATCTCTTTCCACAAATGTTTGAAATATATCAATCCTTTCTATGGCCTCCCAACACTCAGAGCTTCTGCTTCAATGGCGGACTTTGCTACTTCTAGATTTTCTGGATTTCCACCATATAGGCTTCTCCTTTTACCATCTGTCAATGATATCACATAACCCAATTGAGTATGACCATCTTCAATACCCTGAAATGAAGCATCTGCATAGCTTCCCAATAAATCTTTTCTTCTTCTAACTCACTTATTATCACTTCTCCCATTATGCACTTAGTTTTCTCACTATCTTAATCAGCTTTCAGATCTTGAGTCGTTCCTTCTTTAAAAGCTTTATTTAATTCACTAACATCATATGATATTTCGGCACAGCATGAAGCATACTCCAATTCAACTGTCCTACCACTGATCTATTCTGTTAACTCCTTTTGTCCTAATACTTCATACCTGTAAATCTTCTGGCTTCTGGTTCTTATAGAATTTATATACTGTCACTGATTGACAAATTCCATTTTCCTTATGCTCTACTATTACTCCTATATACTTAAAACTTTTACTTTCTTGTTCTCTCTACTTGTAATTTCCTTTCAATTTCCCAATTGTTTCCTTTAAAATCCTTCAGTTCCTCCATAGCAAAAAATCATCTACACATGTGTGTACATAAAATACCATCAATTTTATTGTCTTTTCCAAAAGAATATATTAGGTTCTAATTCTACCCTCTCACCTTTTAAGTTCTCCAGACCAGTTTTACCACTCATACCATGCTGCCTTTGCTGCATCCTTGAGCCCATAAACAGTTTTCAATTTCCATAATCCACTCCAACCATCTTCACTAGGTGGTTTAAATATACCTCTGTTGTATTTCATCACCTTGTAGATATGCAGTTTACATCTAACGTATAACAATTCCAATCTTTCAGTTTTATTACTGTCAAACAAAAATTTTAAAATTTCGGCATTGCATGGGGAGCATCTTTTTCCCATTCAGCCATTTCTTCTTCAAACCTCTAGCTACCAATCTGTTTGCCTTTCCTCACCTTTTACCTTCCTTTCAGTTACCATCCATCTTGTGATATAGCTTGTCCAATGTCATTTACCTCTCATATACCTTAAGCTTTCTCTCCAACTTTGTAGTTCTTTTTTAGTCAATTTCGTTTCTATTTTCGAATCCTAGCAAAACCTCTTCTTCATCTTCAATTTTTTCTACATGACTATAACAATCTCTGTCAACCCATCCCTGTCACCCGACTGTGAGTCTTCACATTGCAATGAATCAGCCAAGATTTGCTTGATCTTTTCCCTGCAAGGCTCAATAATATCGTCCACTCTCTACTTGTCCCGGTGTTTATGTTTCTAACTCATTTCCTTTCTGAATTTGGGTATCTCTTCTATTAACTCACTTTTCTCTTCTGTTACCTCACTTTCCCCTTCATCTTCCAGTGTTTCCTCTGCCAAATCTCTTTCTATAGTCTCTTCACATCAGCACCTCTTCTCCAGCCAATTATCATCTTTTCCTTCCTGCTCATCTATATTCCTTCCTTTGATGCAAGGGATTCATCTTTCACAGTGTGTGTTTTGTCTACTTTAAGTATCTTTCTCCTTTTCTTATGATAGTCTTTTGAACTTAGTAACATGTGTATTCTGCCACTTCTCTTAGAGAATCTCATGTTTAACCACTACTGTTTTACCTGATACTTTAATTACCTGAGCAGGTCCCTTCCATTCATTTTCATTTTTCTATAGAATACCCGTCTCCCCACTAATGCTTCTTCAAATTTATGTTCTCGACATTTTTGTTTAGAGCAATTCTTATTTTATTACAAGACTATTTGATAAACACTTCTTCTGGCTCATGCATTGCATTCAGTGTATCCTTACTATGCTTTCTTCCATACCTTTCTCTCTGCTTGCAGGATTCTGAACTTTTCTTCTCCCATTAAATTAGGCAGTGAATGATTTTTCCCAACACACTGTTAGGGAGAAACCACCATTATTTATTAAGCAGTTCTGGCACTCACTACCCATCTTAATGCTATGGACTGAATCCACTTCCTCATCATCTTTCATCTTTCTTAAGCTTTCTTGATTATGCCTACTGTCTTTTCACACAATCCATTGCCCATGGAGATTCCAGATGCTGTGGCTAATACTTTAATATTCCATCTTTCTGCCATCCTCCTTACTTTTCATTTTGAAATTCTCTCCGTTGTTCGATAATATTTTAGAAGGTGCCCCAAATAATGCAAACCACCTGTCAAAAGAGTCTTTATAATAGTTTCTGGTTTCATTCTTTATATCCAAAAGCCTGACAATAATTTTGTTGCCATATCTACCACACAAGAACTTTCTTCTATCTCTCCCACATCCATTGCTACAACTTCATTGAATGTTCCATCTAAGAAAAATCCCACTACTGGTTTAGCTGGATTTCTTTTTATATCTTACATACTTCACAACTCATGATTGTCAGTTAGTAACTTTATTTCTCTTTTTCCTTCTCCCAAACCAATACTCCACTGTGCTTCTTCTGTTAGCTTCATATTTTATCTCCACTCTGTGGCCAAATTGTAGATGTAACTCATCATTGTACCTTTAATTTCCCTTAGGCTTTTCCCTTCCACCCTCCAATAATAATTCTTCTTCACCTTCCTCTCAAAATTGGTATTTTAAATGGTCCTGGTTCACTTCTGCACCCTACCTCATTTCCTACTTTCATTTTAACACACTTTCTTAAATTTATGGTCATCCCCATTTTACCATGGTTTTCTTACCTAATAACCATGGTACATCTCTGCAAAATTTCTGTCTTCAAATAAACTTTTTGTTTTTCAATATCACCGGTATTTCCATACATTCTTTCTTGACTTTGTATGATGACTCACCAAAATTAAATACTTTATTAGACTCTTCTTAGATCATTCATTCTCCTCAATTCTTCCCTGATTCAAACCCACAACACGCAGCACACACCCCACAACCATGTTGACTTACATCCCAGTTCCAATTGCATCAACCTCTTCCCAAGATTCTTCTATTTTGCTAACTTTTCTCCTATATAAACTTTTTCTTCTCTTGTCCAGTTTCTGATTCTTCTTATTCTGAAAATTGAGGACAGTCTCTGGTCCAATGCCATTCCGATTTGTATAGCACACAGTGTTACTTTCCTTCTATTTAAAGGAGTTCTTCCACTCTACTCGATTCACCTTTCCATATCTTTGGCTTTTCCACCTTTCCCAAAATTCTCACAACCTTCTGATCCTAACCATTCCCCTCCTCTATTCTAATCCCTCAAACATTCTTTTTCACATTTGTGACACTGTTTTATATTCCAACTTTTCTTGACCACAAGCTGCTAATACCATTTGTTTTTGATCTTCTGTGAGATTCGATTGTTCTAGTACACATGAAAACCTTTGTTTCCCTTCACATGCTTTTCCTAGTGCCCTACTTCACACCTGACTCTGCCTTTTCATACCTAATTATAAAATCTTCTCATCCTTTTCACTAGATTCTCTTCTATTTAAAATAGTTTTTCATTTTACTGTACTTTCCATTAACGGCCTTTTAGATACACTTCATCTAGTTTGACAGATTATTCTTGAACCCGCTATCCTAAGTTCATCTCTATCTATTCTTCTGTTACTTCTAAAGCTTTCCCTTTAAGCTCATCCTTATCTCTATCCCCGATATTTCACTTCTCTCCACACACACCACAAGCCAATTCGACTTGTCCTCCATCCTTTATAATCGCCCTGTGTTCTAAATCTCGGACAAAGCCTCCATTTCATCTCTCCAAAGTTTACCATCAGATCCGTCCATTTTTAACGAACCACGCCTGCTATCATTTGAAAATTTTTCTAGCCTAACGTATCCTTTAAATCACTCAATTATGGATCCACTCACCCGTTCACGCGTTGTTCTTTTACTCTATGCAATCCAGCTTTGACAACAAAAACCACAAACATATTCTTACAGTTCCATAACCATTATCGCCCTAACTCAGAGAGCTCTTCTACCTCTTTCCACCATGCTTTCTACACTCCTGCTCCTTGTTTGTTTACATTTTTCTCCCACTCCAAGAGTGTCCTGTGACGTCACTCTCTCCATGACGTCATTAAATAACAACATACTCTTTAAACATAAGGAATGCTATGCTATAAAAACATCTTGTTCAAACATGTGCTTTCTTTTATGTTTATCCTGGTAATACCCATACACTTCATCAATGCAGAAATAAAATAATGACTAACTTATAAAACTAACATACAATCACACTCTATCTCCTTCTCCCTCTCCCTCCAGCCTTTTCTTATCCTAATCCTCTAATCTCCATTATTCACCCTTTTACCTCTACACATAATCTCAATGCTTTCCCCAGAAACTCCATCAATACATCACTATCTGATGCTTTCCTTTATCCATCTCACCTCACTTATTTCTCCAGATTCTATTGTTTCTCTTATTGCTGCACATCAATTTTAATCTCTTACTACTTAATTCGGTACTTGATTTTATTGCAGTCATTAGGTTTTGCATCAAGCCACCAGTGCTTCTAATTTTCTCCTCCTAATTACTTTCTTCCCACAAATGTTTGAAATATATCAATCCTTCTATGGCCTCTCAACACTAGAGCTTCTTGCTTCAATGGTGGACTTTGCTACTCTTCTAGATTTTCTGATTTCCACCATAGGGCTTTCCTTACTCATCTGTCAATGATATCACATAATCCCACTGAGTATGACCATCTTCAATATTCTTAAATGAGCAGTCTGCATAGCTTCCCAATAAATCTTTTCTTCTTTCTAACTCACTTATTATCATTTCATTATAACTTAGTTTTTCTCACTATCTTAATCAGCTTTTCATATCTTGAGTCGTTCCTTCTTTTAAAAGCTTTACTTAATTCACTAACATCATATGAGATATTTCTGGCACAGTATGTATGAAAATACCCAATTCAACTGTCCTACCACAATTAGATCTATATTCTGTTAACTCCTTTGTCCTAATACTTCATTACCTGTAAATCTTCTGGCTTCTTGGTTCTCTTATAGAATTTGTTATACTGCCACTGATTACACAAATTCCATTTTCCTTATGTTCTACTATTACTCTCATATACTTAAAACTTTACTTTGCTCTACTTGTAATTTCTTTCAATTTCCCCAATTGTTTCTTTAAAAATCCTTCAGTTCCATAGCAAAATCATCTACATGTGTACATAAATACTCATTCAATTTATTGTCTTTTTCCAAAGAATATATTAGGTTCTTAATCTACCCTCTCAATTTTTAAGTTCCTCCACCAGTTTTACCACCCATAATACCATGCCTTTGCTGCATCCTTCTGAGCCCATAAACAGTTTTCTTCAATTTCATAATCCACTCCAACCATCTTCACTAGGTATAACATACCTCTCTGTTGTATTTCATCACTCAGATATGCAGTTTACATCTAACGTATGCTAACAATTCCACTCAGTTTTATTACTGTCAAACAAATTTTAACACTGGCATTGCATAGACATCTTTTCCCATTCAGCCATTTTTCAAAACCTCTAGCTACCAATCTTGCTTTACATATCCTTTCCCACCTTTTTACCTTTTCAGTTACTATCCATCTGTAGATATAGCTTTTGTCCAATGTCATTTACCTCCTCATATTTTGTTTTCTCTCCAACTTTGTAGTTCTTTTTCTTTAGCTTCAATTACATTTCTATTTTCGAACTTGTGCTAAAACCTTCTTCATCTCTTCACTTTTTCTACATGACTATAATCTCTTTAAGTCAACCCATCCCTTGTCACCTGGATCGTGAGTTCTACATTAAAAATGAACTTGTGCCCAAGATTTGCTTGCAAAAGATCTTTTCCCCTGCAAGGCTCACACATCGTCCACTTTCTACTATGTCCCAGATGTTTATAGTTTCTAACTCTATTTCTTCTGAATTTTGGGTATCTCTTCTATTAACTCACTTTCTTCTCTTACTTCACTTTCCCTTCATCTTCCAGTGTTTCCTCTGCCAAATCTCTCTTCTATGTCTCTTCTACACCAGC
This sequence comes from Macrobrachium rosenbergii, assembly GCF_040412425.1. NCBI lineage: Eukaryota > Metazoa > Arthropoda > Malacostraca > Decapoda > Palaemonidae > Macrobrachium > Macrobrachium rosenbergii. Next base: position 33,558,935 of record NC_089785.1, read on the forward strand.
ATCTTTCCAGCCACCATCATCTTTCCTTCCTGCCCATATTCCCTTCCTTTGGATGCAGCAAGGGATTCATCTTTCACAGTGTGTGTTTTGTCTACTAAGCATCTTCTCCTTTCTTGGTGATAAATTTTAACCTAGTAACATGATTCTCGCTACTTTCAGAGAATCCCATGTTTAACCACTACTGTTTTACCTGATAACTCATCATCTGAGCAGGTCCTCTCCATTCATTTTCATTTTCTCTTATAGAATACCTCGTCTCCCAATTACTGTTAAATTTATGTTCTCTGACATTTTTGTTTAGGAGCAATTCTTATTTTATTACAAGACTCATTTTGATAAACACTTCTCTGGCCTATGCATTGCATTCAGTGTATCCCTTACTATGCTTTTCTTCCATACCTTTTCTCTCTGCTATGACTTGAACTTTCTTCTCCATTAAATTAGGCAAGAAGGATTTTTCCCAAATACTAATTAATCGCTGGTTAGGGAGAAACCACCATTATTTATTAAGCAAAGTTCCTGGCACTCACTACCCATCTTAATGCTATGGACCAATCCACTTCTCATCATCTTTCATCTTCTTAAGCTTTCTTTTGATTATGCCTACTGTCTTTTCACACAACCATTGTCTATGGAGGATTTGATGCTGTGGCTAATACTTTAATATTCCATCTTTCTGCCATCCTCCTTACTTTTTCACGGAATTTTCCCGTTGTCTGATAACATTTTATGCCCCAAATATCGTGAAACCACCCGTCAAAAAGAGTCTTTATAATAGTTTTGGCTTCTGTTTTATCCAAAAGCCTGACAATACCTTGCTGCCATCTACCATTCAAGAACTTTCTTCTATCTTCCCACATCCATTGCTGCCAACTTCATTGAATGTTCACTCAAGAAAATCCCCACTACTGGTTTAGCTGGATTTTTATATCTTTTACATACTACAATCCTACATTGTCAGTTAGCAACTTTTTTATTTCCTCTTTTTCCTTCTCTCTCCCCAAAACCCGTCACCCACTGTGCTCCTTCTGTTAGCTTCCATATTTTATCTTCCACTCCTGTGTACAATTGTAGATGTGTAACTTCATCATTGTACCTTTAATTTCCCTTTAGGCTCTTCCCCTTCCACCCTCCAATAATACCAATTCTTCTTCTACCTCCTCCTCAAAATTGGTATTCTAAATGGCCCTGTCTGTCTTCTCAGTAACTTCACCTCTTCATTTCCTAATAATTTTATTTAACAATTTCTTTAAATTATGGTCATCCCCATTTTACTCATGGTTTTCTTACCTACAACTATGGTTGATCACCCCGCAAAATTTCTGTCTTCAAATAAACTTTTTTGTTTTTCAATACCGTATTTCCATTACCTCTTCGACTTGTATGATGACTCACCAAAATTAAATACTTTATTAGACCCTTTTCATCATTCATTCTCCTCAATTTTTCCTGATTCAAACTCCACAACAATGCGTGCAAGGTCACAATTCCTCACAAACTGTTGACTTACATCCTGCCCAAAAAATTGCATCAACCTCTTCCCAAGATTCTTTCTTCTATTTTGCTAACTTTTCCTATATAAACTTTTTTCTTCTTCTTGTCCAGTTTCTGATTTCTCTTATTCTGAAAATTTGAGGACAAATCTCTGGCCCAATGCCATCTGGATTTGCATAGGCATTATTGTGTATATTTTCTTCTCTATTTAAAGTAGTTCTTCCACCCTCTTACCTCGATTCATCTTCCCTGACATCTTGGCTTTTTCCACCCTTCCCAAAATTCTCACAACCTTCTGATCCTAACAACCATTCTCTCCTCATTCCTAATCCCTCAAATATTCTTTTTCATTATTTATGACACCTGTTTATATTCCAACTTTTCTAGACCACAAGCTGCTAATACCATTTGTTTGATCTTCCAGAGATCTTCGGATTGTTCTAGTACATGAAAACCTTTGCTTCCTCTTCACATGCTTTCCCTAGTGCCCTTACTGTCTCCTTGACTCTGCCTTTTCATACCAATTATAAAATCTCTTATCCTTTTCATCAGATTCTCTTCTATTTAAAATAGTTTTTCATTAATGTAATTTTTCCATTAACGTATCTTTTAGATACACTTCATCTAGTTTGGGACAGGATTATTCTTTGAACCTCGCTATCCTTAAGTTCATATCTCTATCTATTCCTCTCTACATTTCAAAGCTTTCCCTTTTAAGCTCATCATCCTTATCTCTACGGATATTTCACTTCTTTCTCCACACACCACAAGCCAATCTTCACTTGTTCTTCTCCATCCTTTATAATCGCTCTGTGCCCCGCTAAATCTCGGGACGCTGCCCTCCTCCATTTCATCTCTCCCAAAGCTACCATCAGATCCGTCCATTTTAACGAACTCACGCCTGCTACCATCGAAAATTTCTAGCCTAACGTATCCTTAAATCACTCAATTATGTGATCCACTCACCTGTTCACGTTGTTCTTTTAATTTCCATGCAATCCAGCTTTCTCGACAACAAAAACCACAAACAGACTTCACAACCCAACCATTATCGCCCTAACCTCAGAGAGCTCTCTCTACTCCTTTTTCCACCATGCTTTCTTACACTGCCTCTTGTTTGTTTACATTTTTCTCCCACCCGCTATTAGTCCCAGACTACTTCCTATGACGTCAACAATAACATGCCACTTTAAACACAAGGAATGCTATGTTATAAAAACACCTTATAAAATTAAACATGTGCTTTTTATACATTCTGCACATACCCATACACTTCATCACTGCAGAAAATAATGACTAACTTATAAAATCAACATACAATCACACTTATCTCCTTCTCCCTCCTCCAGCCTTTTCTTATCCTAATCCCCTTAATCTCCATTATTCTCCAATTCTTACCCTCACATAATTCCTAATGCTTTCCCCAGAAACCCAGTTGGTCAATACATCAGCTATCTGATGCTTTCCTTTTATCCATCTCACCTCACTTATTTCTCCAGATTCTATTGTTTCTCTTATTGCTGCAATATCAATTTAATCTCTTACTACTTACCTGGCAATTTGATTTTTATTGCAGTCATTAGGTTTGCTATCATCAGTTTTCACCAGTGCTTCTGTAATTTTCTCCCTCCTAACACATCTCTTCCCACAAATGTTTGAAATATATCAATCCTTCATATGGCCTCCCCAACACTCAGAGCTTGCTCAATGGTGACTCTTGCTACTTTCTAGATTTTTCTGATTTCCACCATATAGGGCTTCTCCTTTTACCATCTGTCAATGATATCACACAACCCAATTGAGTATGACCATCTTCAATATTCTGAATGAAGCATCTGCACAGGCTTCCCAATAAATCTTTTCTTCTAACTCACTTATTATCACTTCTCCCATTATGCACTTAGTTTTTCACTATCTTAATCAGCTTTCTCATATCTTGACGTTCCTTCTTAAAAGTTTATTTAATTCACTAACATCATATGATATTTCTGGCACAGTATGTAAGCGATACCCAATTCAACTGTCTCACTTAATTGATCTATATTCTAACCTTTGTCCTAATACTCTATTACCTAAATCTTCTGGCTTCTGGTTCTCTTTATAGAATTTATATACTGCCACTGATTAAGACAAATTCATTTTATGCTCTACTATTACTCCTATATACTAAAACTTTTACTTTCTTGTTCTCCTTACTTGTAATTTTTCAATTTCCCAATTGTTTCCCTTTAAAAATCCTTCAGTTCCTCCATAGCAAAATCATCTACATGTGTACATGTACTACCATTCACTTTATTGTCTTTTTTCAAAAAGAATATATTAGGTTCTAATCTACTCCTTCACCTTTAAGTCCCTCCACCAGTTTTACCACTCATAACATCATGCCTTTGCTGCATCCTTGAGCCCATAAACAGTTTTCTTTCAATTCTGCAACTAATTCAACCATCTTCACTGTGGTTTTAAATATACCTCTGTTGTATTTTCACTTGTAGATATGCAGTTTTTACATCTAACGTGTATAACAATTCCAATCTTTCAGTTTTATTACTGTCAAAACAAAATTTTAAAATTCTGGCATTGCATGTAGGAGCATCTTTTCCCCATTCAGCCATTTCTTCTTCAAACCTCTAGCTACCAATCTTGTTACATATCCTTCCACCTTTTTACCTTTTCAGTTACTACATCCATCTTGTAGATATAGCTTTTGTCCACTATATCATTTACCTCATACCTTTTGTTTTCTCTCCAACTTTGTAGTTCTTTTCTTTAGCTTCAATTACATTTCTCATTTTCTTTAATCCTAGCAAACCTCTTCTTCATCTTCAATTTTTCTACATGACTATAACTTAAGAACAACGTCCGTGCACGCTACGACGGTACGAAAGCAAGTTGAATGTTTATCCTGGCAGTATGTGTGCTCCGCCTCCGGACAGTAACTGCCTAACCACCTTGTTGAAGTTCAACGGCCGTTTCCAGCCTACGCCTGAAAGTATCTCCTAATGTAAAGGACCGAGGTTTGTATATTTGTGTCGGAACAAATATTTTTATACTCATTGAACGGAGCCTGCGCTCCCAAACTACGACTTCGGTGATCAGGTTCACGCTTTCACAATTGTTTGATCTGAGAAAATACATTTTCAGTCGAGCCAAAACTCCATAAGGTCTTTTATATAAGGGCTTGCCAAGAAGTAGGAGATACATAGGTTTTCAGATGAAAAATGTTTCTTGTCGAAGAATAGCCGATGAGAAGTAAAATCATGAGGTGCGCTCCTTTTTGGCGCGAGAGCTCAACGATGCGTCGTGATGTCCCTTTATATTAACCTTTATGCATTTGCAAAATAAAGACCTTATTTTTTTATTTGACTTGATTATTAATACTTGTATGACAATTGGAAGTTAGGAAATAAATAAAATATTTAAACACATCAATATTTAAAAATTTAAGTAAATGATTTAAAATTTCTCACCAGACTGGTTTAGGCTATGCTAAACTGAATACTTGTGAATATATATATATATATATATATATATATATATATATATATATATATATATATATATATATATATATATATATATATATATATATATATATATATGTGATAATGTGTGTGTGTGTGTGTGTGTGTGTGTGTGTGTGTGTGTGTGTGTGTGTGTGTGTGTTAATGGCCTCCCAAATAAGAGGCCATCTTTTATTGGGTATCTGTTTTAAGAACAGAATCAATCATCTCACTTCTTTAAGATGTCTGTGGTAGCCATGGCTCATTCCTGGGTCAGCAAATCCCTTCTCCTTTGTCGACTTCTCTTGTGAGAGAGGTGCAAAATAATGAGCAGGAAGACAAATACTGCAACTTTATTGATGAAGCGAGCTGCTTATAAAGCGGGATGCAGAAGTTTGCGTATTTCACAGAGACCGCAGGTACAAAGATTTACAGGCGACCTGAGGTCAAACTTAATTCTCTACAAAACAGGACAGGTCCATACAGAAAGCATAGTGATCAGTAATGCCTGATACATAATGTAAAAACTCTGTTACATGTACATAAACCATGATCATTTGGAAAGACAATAAAATATACAATTTACAATTATGGTAATAATATGTGTTCGGTCGACCCCAGGAGTTGAATGTGAAGGCATGAGAAGGCGGGATGTTCAATTACAGAGAACGCGTTGAGCGGGGACTTTACACTCTCACTGTATCTATCTTTACAACAAAGGCCTACTGAAATTAAACACTGACATACAAAACTAGACTTTATTTGCAAATTTAATGAAAGTGGTTCAGCTAAAGCTACGGTCATGAAATGGGGTGATTCACACCCTCTATCCATGGAAATCGTAACTAGGGGAAATACTGTTTCACAAATAATTCTGTACCAAGCAATACTAGTGAATACCACCCTGGTCATCAAAGTAACAAGGTTATAATACTCTAGACCACAATGTATGTCATATAGTATGTAAAAGTAAAAACACCACTTCCCGAATATTTGTCCTCTCAGGATGAAACTCGAATTCCTGTTGAGAGAAACATACCATTATACTAAAACCTGAAATGGTGTTCATTACATACAGAAAAATGTCTAATGGAGCATTAAATGGGAAAATTCATTATGTAGACATCGATCAGTTCCTGCTTCCCAACCGGGAATTTTCTCTCAAAGTCTGGAAAAAGATATAAATGTCACTGGGCGATCTTCTTTCTATGGCCCGGATAATGTACCTTCATAGTGGCGGTTTCTTTAAATACTACACCAGGCTAAAAGCACATATCACCCACCCAAGATCGAGGCAGTCTCCCCGTGAGAGTTACTGTTCCCCCTCATAAATATCCCATGGGAGATCGTACACACCCATGCACATACCCCACTGGAACCTGGACACTTCTGGCAGATTGGTTCAATGTTCTATCATGCTGTTCCCAAGCGCTTGAACCTCTCGATTGATCTAGACAAAATTCAGCACGTGGCCGACATTTGACCCACGAGTTACTGTAGATAATAGGGTAGGTTTCAAACACGTACCCCCGCCACCTTCCCTTTCCCCATCCCCATTTATGTGGTAAACAAACTCTACGGGTTTATCGAACCTTATTTCATGTGCAAATTAACTCTACGAGTTTATCATACCTCATTTCATGTTCTCGATACCATGGACATATAGTATTGAAAATGCTTTTCTTTCCCGTGATTAATAATTCTGTGTCAAGGTTTAGAGAGTCACCACAGTAATGGTCTTGGATGTAACTTTTTACGGTGAATGTATTATATTGTCATTATTTATAAGCAGTGAAAAATTCTTTAGGGAATAAGAGACAATATTATGCAAGTAAATGCAGACTACAAGCAATGATATCCCTCCGAGTAACGGTGGTATAATGCCTCGGGAGCGTTACGCACAAATAATAAAACTCCTTCCTTTTTTTCCCCTGTATCTAACTTTTTAGGGTGCATGTATTATATAAATTCCATTTTTATGTCACAACAACGCTTTGAAAGGATAATACACGTTTTATGCTAGGAAATAATGATTACAAGTAATTTTGTTCCTTATGTACCGATGGCATAAAGCCTTGGGAGCGTTGCGCACAAATAATAAAACTTCTTCCTGGTTTTTCCCGCGTATATTAACTTCTTAAGGTGAATGCCTCGTAAAAAGTCATTTTTTATAAGTTGTAATGTATCTTTTAACGGAAAATAAATAATTTATCCAAAGAAATACGGCTTACAAGCAATTCTATTCCATGAGTAACGGCGCCTTCCAGCAACACGTCAGCATGGTGGAGGAGGTTTGAGACTCGACGTCGCTTCACCAGAGTCAACTTTCCACAGAAGTTCGGGTTATTTGAGGAGGTCGCCATCAAAATGATGGTCGACCCCGGGGCTGTGGCTGTCCTGGTGGTGTCCAGTGTGGTGAGTCGCGAATGGGACCCCTTTGGGAGGCTCTTTTAGGCCAAGCTCTTGAAGAGAGTGACCCTTGAGCCTGAAGTGTCAATGTCCGTCATTACCGAGATTTTCGGTGTCATTTCACAGTTTCCGCCCCAGTTATTGTACTTTGCTTACCTGTGGGTGTCAGATGGTTGCAGTAGGCCTGTTACTTCATATACAAAATGTAGCGTGACATCTGCTTTCGCGGTACCGAAATGAGGGCCGAAAGCCCTTGCCAGCCACTGAATGGCCCAGTGTGTAATGTTTAGGCCCCGAGGGAATTTTGGGGGTAAATCTTAGGTTCAGGTGTTTTGAAGGCAAAACTAAGCATTAGCTCCGTGTCGGGTATTTCCTTTCCTTTGAAATTGACTTTCCCTGTAGTAAAGCTTTTTGGGTCTTTTCAAGAGGTTAGCCCACCTGTACTTTGTGTCGGTCGACTGTAATTAACCTGTAACTAACCTCAGAACTGATTATGTTTTTGTATGCTGGCCTTCCTGGCGTGCTGTTGCACATGCACAGTGTTAGAAGGGAGCTTTTGGTAAAAAGAGGAGTTACCTTCATTGGGAGGCCAGGGGGCAGAGCCCCCCAGCTAAGTAACACGGCCTACTAGGTGGTAAATTTTTAGAAAGAGGAACCAGCCCAAAATGACATGAAAATGTTTTTCTAGGTGATTTTGATGTGTTTTGCACGAATATCACCTTCATTTTCCTCGAAATTAACGGTTTTAGACTTTACTCGGAGCACCTACAGTTTCCCGGGCCCCTTGACCGCCGACCGAAATCGGTGGAAGAACACCAAAACCAACATGTCGTCCTGTTTGTGTGTGCTGTCAGTATACCGTGGCAGAAAGCAGCGCTTCGCGCCTTATCCGCATATTTAAAGATTCTTGGCAAGCCCGACATTTTCTGGCAAGAGGTAATGTTGCGCAGCGCGCACAAACAGGGGTTACAGTAAGGCCGTGTTCTTCCACCGATTTCGGTCGGCGGTCGAGTGGCCCGGGAAACTGTAGGTGCTCAAGTAAAGTCTAAAACCGTTAATTTCGAGGAAAATGAAGGTGATATTCGTGAAAAACACATCAAAATCACCTAGAAAAACATTTTCATGTATTTTGGGCTGGTTCCTCTTTTCTAAAATAATATCTACTAGGTTATTAGGTCAGTTATTATTATTAGAGATCCTTAGCCATTCCACCATGGCGGGTTTGGCTCCTGATGACTCTCCCTCACAGAACTGGACTCTGCTGGGAATTGACTGTTTTTTTGTCGCAGTCAGGCAATTAACCTGTCATTACACCCTGAGAGTCACACAAACCAGTTTCTATATTTCCCTTTCTATTCCAATTCCATATTGTACCTTTTCCCATTACAATGTTAGGTTGCTGAACAAGAATCTTCTGAACCAGATCTGAAATCCAGTGGCTGATAAACGAATGACAGGGAAGCCTTCAATACCTTCTATGGAGAAGCACTGGCCATATTTTCTCATTGTTCAGTTTACTTGGAAGAGGCAGCCGACGGTTGAAGGCAATATTACCCTAAACTCAAGCAAAGCAAACTGAAAAACGTCGGTTAGATCAGGCTACCTCATTCTAGCAAGATTAGGTTTTGTTATCGTGGATTGTTAAACGGTAAACAAACTGCCATCTTGGGTTTAGTAAAAGGGTGCCATATTCAGCAGGGCGGGGGGAATAATTTGAGATACTTAACAAAAGGTACAAGCTTGGTAAGTGTCTTTCGTTTTAGGTTTTCAGAAACATGGCGTTTAAATGACAGTTACCAAAAAATAATAACCTTGGCTACATGAAAAGCACTTAAACCTAATAACACCATAAATACAGGTGACCTAACTACAGTACTAATAAAGAAGATAGTTTAGAAACTGGAAAGGGGTGGCTAATTCAGTGCTGCCTTTCACAAACTTATGGAGCCTAGTCTTCGGGTCATCAAAGTGGATTTTAAAATGGGCTACTGCCAAGTACCCGCAGTTGTATCTTTTCGGCCGTACCTAGGTGTCGTCTTGGAAGTTCCCTCCACCTCCTCTCAATTTTTGTATTTGTATGCGCACCAGTTACTGGGTCCACAAAGTTCATGGAGTGATTGACGGTTAATGCACGTAGCCTTCGTCCTTCAGGCAGTCATAAGCTCTCCAGCAATCAAAACAATAGTTGTTATAGGATATTAATAGTCCTTATAACTAAGGTATTATAATATGACACAGGTAAGAGGCAAATTGCAACTTGGTTACAGGCTCAGAGGGCGGGAGGTTCCGGCATGCGTCCGTCATCATGCTGGGTTGAACAAAGTGAGTGAACTGTGCACGGTGAACTGAAGAACAGGGTAGGAAATATAGTTGGGGGGTGCTAAAAATGTATTTCTGCTTTCAACATGGGAACGGCGCTGCGTGCCTTATCCGCATTTTTTAAAATAATCTGCAGGCTAAAATGCTCTGGCAAGCGGTAATATTGCGCTGCGCGCGCCAACCAAAGGGCTTACAAAATATGTAAAAAAAGGTTTCTGTTAACTTCACTGAGAGAAAGTGGTAGAAAAACGTCCTGCAAGACCCTTCTCCTCCTACCCCATATACATTTCAGGTGTCTGCCAACAAATGTAAAGTAATTTTGTAAGTTATTTATGGTAAAATCATGTTGCGAAGAGACGTCAATATATTTGTGAACGGAAAAGTATTGAAGAACGTTGTAGGCACAAGCTACAAGAATAGGAATTGGTTATAAAACAGTTGAGCAAAAGGAATACATGTAACTGAGTTTATGTATCCCCCAAATTCTCCACCTGGGTGAAATGTAATGTTGGGGTAACGTTGCAACGTGATTGGTTGGGTACAGCCACCCGCCAAAAAACCCACCAACTACTCTCTCAATTGGAGGCATTGGTTGAATGAAAGCTCCTGTAAGACCGCGCATGCGTGACATGGCCTGCAATCAGCAGTAGTAGTGATATGTGAAAAGTACCTTTGTAACGGCTCGTGCTGTCCATTTAGTCCCACTTATTTTTACGCTTGTTTTTCGTGTTCCAAATGACATATATAACTGGAAATACAACAATAAGTTGCCCAAACCTTTTCCCAAGTTATTTACCCCACCCAGAACCCCGGATTCCCAACGGGTCCCCCTCACCGTGAGCTATTCTCGAAAGTGTTTTTACCCACCCAGGACCCAGATTCCCAACCGGTCCCCCTTACCGTCGGCTACAGTTCTATGGTAATTTACAGCTCAATTACAGCCGAGCGACAAAATATAGAAAAATGTCAACTGCCATAACCTAGTTCCACCGCGGACATGCCGGCTTAGATCTACCGCAGTACCTAATGCTGGATAAACTAGAGTCCGACATAATGGTCAAAAATTTAAATGAATAAGTCAATGAAGATCCAAAATTTTAAGTAGCTTCACTTAAAAACCAAATTGTCTTTTCCAAATAAAAGCTAATTTTTATTTTATGTCTAAAAATATCATGTTTTTCATCTTCAGTAAAAAGTCTGCAAAAGGGTTCAGTTACCAAAAGGTTTTAATGTATTTCTACGTGTTGATGCTATTCATGACGTTATGGGGGTCTAGGTTGTTTTATAAGGCACTTAATTCAACTCAAGTTGCAAGTTTTGGAACCAGTTACTGATGTCTTGCAGGTATACTTTTATTTATGTTTCCTACACTATTGATTGTGAGGCAGTGTTTCTATGTAACATTTACACACATTTATGTAGGAATGCATGACTACAAAAAGAATTGAGCTGCAGTTCTCTGTGCAGCACATACATCTGTTTACATACAGTATATGGTGCATCTAATAATATGTTCACGTAAACATGGAGCAGTTAACCTTAGTGGAATTGAACTTGCTCAGGTGCTGTTGAAAGTCATCAGATGAGGAAGAACTGGGTGTAGCATTTGTGGATTATGTTATCCGTAAATATTTGTCATCCATATTTTCATCTGGGAAAATAGTTGGATCAAAATCTGTCTCAGGCTGTTGAAGAAACCTTACTTATAGTGAGGAACCTTGTTTGTTCCTTCAGCAGGTAAATTAAATTTTTGTAACTCTCTCATTATTTTTTTTTCAGATAGCCATAGTAGAAGCGACTCAGAGTTTATCGGCAGAGGAATGCTTTGCTGTGGGGTTGAACAGAGCAACTCTCTTGTGCTCATCATGTGATACTTTAAAGGAATTTAATCTGGAAGCACTAGAGTGAGTAGCATTTCTGTTCATTGAGCCCTACCCAGCCTCTCTCCTTTGGGCCAGCACCCCAAGAGTTGAGAATGTTGACTGAATGGTCTGGCTAGGCTGTGAATTTTTGTAACAGATGTCATGGCAAAGTTTTTGTTTGTTAAACAACATCCTTTACTAATAATGCACTGTGATACAAGGACCATTAAAGTACTGTGTTGTATTTTTTTCATTGTATGGCCCAGCAAACTGCACTTTTGATTTCAGTAAATTTGTTTAGTGGTAAATCTGTTTTCTCAGTTTAAAAACTTGATTTCTTCCTTGTTCTGCAATCCTTTTTTTTTTATGCATGTATTTGTTCTTAAGGCTGCCTGTTCTGTGTGTTTCAACCAAAAAAAATAGTTTGTTTGGACACTTAATACTGCACTATCTGAAAGTGTTTGTTTGCTACAGGAGCAACTGTAGGCAGTGTTGCAACGTTGATGATGTTAATGCCACCCCAACAAAGTACCCACGTGCTCAGTTAGAAGTGTGTGGGTGACGACTGGGGGCATTCCCACAGGTCCAGGGTAAGCATGCTGTATATTCTCTCGAGTGTTGATTAGAACAAAGTTTCTTGTGTAAAACAGTTTTACTGACAATTGTTATTTGTATTTATATGACCTCTCTTCCTACCAGGATAAAAACCTTCGTCTTTTATGTGTACATATCCTCGGCAAAAGTTGGTCCAGTTGTTGAAGCTAGGTAACAAGTGGTAAGTGAGGGGATGGTGAACCTACCTACTCACTTAGCTGTTGTAGATATCTTCGCCCTGCTAGATGCAGCTATGGCTGCTGCTGTTGAAGTTCTGCACCCTTTTGATAATCTGTTTGATGGCTTTTGGCTCTCTTTGGTTGTGGTTATCTTTATGGTTCAATAAGGCTAAAGGCTAGGGTTGAATGGTCGAGTGACTAGATTCTCCTCCTCCTTCCTCCCCCTGCCTGGCAGCAGCTCAGGCTGAGTATAAAGTAGGCTGTGCAATTGAACATTCAGCCTTAGAGTTTTGCTCATGAAGTGCAGGTGCAAGTGTCTGTGCCCTCCCTTTACACAGGGGACCAGGGTTGGTTTAGAGCCCTAATCTGAGCTCATTAATTGAATTGGCCAGATACAGCTGCCTGGCAACTTGTTACTCCACATAAGGTCATAATTTGTTCTCTTTACATTTTCATATATGTAACTTACCAAGTAATTACATAGCTATATTTTTTACTCAATCAGCAGTTAAAAATTTAAAGTTCACGGTAGCGATTCAATTGTTTTAAGTGTAGGTAACAACCCTGCCCTTTGTCTGGGAATGATAGGTACAACAAAACAGAGAAAACAACTTTTCTGCTGAAATTCAATGCATCAAATGTTTTGGTGGTTGGGTTTGAAGTTTTCTTCATCGCTTTTCCAAGGAATTGGTGAAGTATTGTTGATTTTGGTAGCTTTTCAGCTTAGCTTAGCTTAGCTGTTATTCCTACAATATGTCTGATTCTAGCTTGCCAAGTTTTAGATATTGTAGCGAAGGGTGTAAGGCTTGTATGACTAAAGTGACTTATGATAGTCATACAATTTGCACTAAGTGTAGAGGACAAGAGTGCTCAAAAGATCTTACATGCGCTGAATGTGGTGGATGGGATGAGAAAAACTGGAAAGTTTTGAAATCTCATTTGGGTAAATTAGACAGGGATAAGAAGAGGAAGGCGGCTGTTAGAGCCGAGAGTAGGGCTGTGACTTTAGGACCTGTATCTAACATTCAAGTCTTAGACCTTAATGTTCCTCCTTCTACTGCCCTTGTATTATTCCCCATCCTTAGTCCTCCAAATATTTTTCCATCAACTCTGTTCCTGGCTCCCATGCTTCCGATCCCGATGCCGTAGCCAGCCTTGAGAGTAAGTTTGACCGTAAATTTGATCTTGTAGTCAACACTGTATCAAAATTAGGTGAATCGCTTAAGGTCCTGATGGACGAAGTTCATGGTTTTAAACAAGTGTCAGTGCCAGTGGAGGAGGTGGCTGTTCGTCCCTCTGATTCTCCTAAACAGAGGTCACTGTCTCACACCCCTGAACCTGGGGAGTAGACATACCAGCAAGGTTTGCCCACGGGCAGTTGCCCGCAATCCGATTCTGTGGTGCGTAGTTCCAACAGCCGTTGGAAGGGCGTCGCTGTGGGTGCTCACCAGTTGTCGTCGGATTCTGATCTCTCCAGTTGAGGGTAGAGATGTGTGTGATTTTCTGGGCAAATCTCGTCCTTTAAAGAGACCGCATGGTTGAGAGCCCTTTCCCATTTCTCCCAAGCGCTTAGAGACCCTGCTCTTAGTCCGCAACCAGGTTGCAGTGAGTGGCCCATCCCAGCTTGTTGTTCTCCTGATCGCTCCCATGCTGAGTGTCAGTTGTTGGTTCCTAAGCGCTCATCCAGCAAATGCTCATCTTCTGGGCATCCATGTGAGCGGTCAGTGTGTTCGCCAGAGCGCCATCCAGTCGCTGAACGCCAGTCTCGGACTTCCAACTGCCAGTCTCGGACTCCAGAATGCCCTTCTCATTCTCCGGAGTGCCTGTCTCGTAAGGTTCGGTGTCATCCGGGCGCCCCGCATCAGCGGAGCGTTCTGCGCCAACTAAGCTCCCATATTCTTCTGCTTCGCCTGTCTTAGTGTCAGAGAATTCATCTTTTGCACACATTAAGAAATAGTTGGAAAATGTGCTTGGCTTGCTGCACAAGGCGAGCCTTGCTGAAGCCTTCTCGAGAGGCTTCTTTGTCTCCATTGTCTTCTGAAGAGGAAGAGGTTGTCCAGAAACCCACTCCTACTGCATATATTTCTTTGATGAAGTATTTTTTAGCGTCTCTCCCCTTGTATTTTCAACCAGCTGCTCTGGTTTTGCCGCCTCTATCTTTCTGATGAGGAATCAGACAGACTCTAGCTCTCGCCTACCGAAGATGGTTCTTTATTCCACAGCTAGGAAGACTCTCGAGGAAGTAGAGGATTGGTTGTTTGTTAAGAGGGAGCAAGGGAAGGCCACTTCTGCTTTTCCTCCAGCAAGATTGACAGCTAGGAGATATCTCTCCTATTCTACAGGAGAAGCTCCATCCTTGGGAGGCACTGCCTCTTCCTAAGATAACTTCTCGGGATTAATCTACTTGGCAAGACGTTCAGCTTTTTCTTCAGCAAAGGTATTCTTCACCTTGTCAGAATTCGACTACGTAGTAAAATGCCTATTTAAGGTTCTTGAGGTGTTCAGTTTTCTGGACATGATGACAGGAGCGCTAGCTAGAAAGATTGAGGAACACGATGTGCTAGCAACTGACTTGTCTTCCAACTGGCTAGGTGTCTTATCCTGTGCAGATAGGGCAGTGGGGGATGGCCCCTGAGAACTGGCAGCTCTTGCTCTAGGGGTCCTCAAGATGAGGGAGTTGTGGTGCTCCTTAACCACCAAAGTAGTTATGTCCTTCCAGAAGTCTGCTCTTCTGTACTCCCCTTTGGACAGACATTTCTTGTTCCCGCAGTCGGCGGTTGAGATTGCCACTGACTTACAGAAGAAATCCATGCAAGATCATCTAGCCCAGTCAGCGAAGCGCCTCAAGGAGCCTTCTGCTTTGGTTCCATCCAAGTCGGTATCTCCTCTACAGCAGCAGCCCTTTCGAGGAGGCAGACAGGTCTTCTCTTGACCCCATTCCAAGGTGTGGTTTTCAACAAGGTCCTTCAAGAGGACTTCCAGCAAACCCTCTTCCAGAATGTGGCTTTCCCATCCTTCACGCACCTGTAGGGGCCAGACACTCTCTCTTTTGGACGAGGTGGAGTGGCAGAGGAGCAGGACCTTGGACGGTCAAGGTTTTATAAGAGGGTTGCTCAATTCCTTTCAAAGAGGACCCTCCTCTCGTAACTTCACTGATCACATTGATGGCATACTTGGAGGGCTCCGAGAGTTTTGTAGCTCTCATGGAGAAGATGTCAGCTCTTCTAAGAAAGAAAGCCATAGAAGTAGTGGAGGATCGTTCTGCAAGAGGTTTTTACAACCGACTGTTTGTTGTCCCCAAGTTTTGTGGGTGTCATACCTCTTTTGACTTAAGATAAGAGTTTTATCATAACTGGTGGTATTTGTGGGTGATTTCAGTTGGTCTCAGTTTGTGGCCAAGTAAGGGTTATCAAGTTGTGCGTCCAACAGTTTGTTCTAGTTCTTTCACTCTCGGCTTTCCTTTGTCGAGTTGCCGGAATTAGACTTTCAGGTCTTCTCTTTCAGTTGGCTTCCACCGTTTCATGATTATGCTTAATTAAAGGTTTCTTAAGAAGCCTTTGTCCAGCTCAAGAGTGGTGCCGTTAGGGTTCATTCTCCCTCTTATTCTGTTGTTTTGTAGCAATTTCATTGATATTTATTTTCAGTCACTGTAGCAACAGTATCTATTTTTGAAACGGGAATTCTGCAGTAGCTTCTAAAGATTTTGGAGTTATAAGAAAAATCATTAACGAAGCTATGCATGGTTTGATTAGACAGTTCACCATCCTTACCCTCCGAACAACTTTTACCTCCTTCCTGAAATTTTCTCTATCCTAACCTATCCTTAAATTATTCAATTATGTGATCCACTCACCTGTTCACGTTGTTCTTTTTACTCTATGCAATCCAGCTTTCGACAACAAAACCACAAACAGACTTACAACCCAACCATTAACGACCTAACCTTCAGAGAGCTCTCTCTACCTCTTTCCACCATGCTTTTAACACTCCCGCTCCTTGTTTGTTTACATTTTTTCTCCCTCCCGCCATTTTTGTCCTGTGACGTCACTTCCTCTGACGTCACAACAATAACATGCTCTTTAAACATAAGGAATGCTATGCTATAAAAACATCTTATAAAATTAAACATGTGCCTTCTTTTTATACATTCTGCAATACCCATACACTTCATCAATGCAGAAAATAAAATAATGACTAACTTATAAAACTAACATACAATCACACTTATCTCCTTCTCCCTCCCCTCCAGCCTTTTCTTATCCTAATCCCCTCTAATCTCCATTATTCTCCAATTCTTTACCCTCTACATAATTCCTAATGCTTTCCCCCGAAACTCCAGCTTTGGTTAATACATCAGCTATCTGATGCTTTCCTTTTATCCATCTCACCTCACTTATTTCTCCAGATTCTATTGTTTCTCTTATTGCTGCAATATCAATTTTTAATCTCTTACTACTTACTCCGGTACTTGATTTTATTGCAGTCATTAGGGTTTTACTGTCAGTTTTCACCAGTGCTTCTAATTTTCTCCCTCCTACTATCTCTTCCCACAAATGTTTGAAATATATCAATCCCTCTATGGCCTCCCCAACACTCAGAGCTTCTGCTTCAATGGTGGACTTTGCTACTCTTCTGGATTTCCACCATATAGGGCTTCTCCTCTTACCATCTGTCAATGATATCACATAACCTAATTGAGTATGACCATCTTCAATATTCCCGAATGAAGCATCTGCATAGGCTTCCCAATAAACCTTTTCTTCTTCTAACTCACTTATTATCACTTCTCCCATTATGCACTTAGTTTTTCTCACTATCTTAATCAGCTTTCTCATACCTTGAGTTGTTCCTTCTTTAAAAGCTTTACTTAATTCACTAACATCATATGATATTTCTGGCACAGTATGTAGCGATACCCAATTCAACTGTCCTACCACTGATCTATATTCTGTTAACTCCTTTTGTCCTAATACTCTAATACCTGTAAATCTTCTGGCTTCTGGTTCTCTTATAGAATTTATATACTGCCACTGATTAAGACAAATTCCATTTTCCTTATGCTCTACTATTACTCCTATATACTTAAAACTTTTACTTTCTTGTTCTCCTACTTGTAATTTCCTTTCAATTTCCCAATTGTTTCCTTTAAAAATCCTTCAGTTCCTCCATAGCAAAAAATCATCTACATGTGTACATAAAATACCATTCAATTTATTGTCTTTCTTCCAAAAAGAATATATTAGGTTCTAATCTACTCCTCTCACCTTTAAGCTCCTCCACCAGTTTTACCACCTTACAATACCATGCCTTTGCTGCATCCTTGAGCCCATAAACAGTTTTCTTCAATTTCCATAATCCACTCCAACCATCTTCACTAGGTGGTTTTAAATATACCTCTCGTTGTATTTCATCACCCTGTAGATATGCAGTTTTACATCTAACGTATAACAATTCCAATCTTTCAGTTTTATTACCGTCAAACAAAATTTTAAAATTTCGGCATTGCATGTAGGAGCATCTTTTTCCCATTCAGCCATTTCTTCTTCAAAACCTCTAGCTACCAATCTTGCTTTACATATCCTTTCCCCACCTTTTACCTTTTCAGTTACTATCCATCTTGTAGATATAGCTTTTTGTCCAATGTCATTTACCTCCTCATATACCTTGTTTTCTCTCCAACTTTGTAGTTCTTTTCTTTAGCTTCAATTACATTTCTATTTTCGAATCCTAGCAAAACCTCTTCTTCATCTTCAATTTTTTCTACGTTACTATAATCTCTTAAGTCAACCCATCCCTTGTCACCTGACTGTGAGTCTTCTACATTGTACGAATCAGCCCAAGATTGCTTGATTCTCTTTCTATTTTAAAATAGTTTTTCATTTTACTGTAATTTTCCATTAACGTATCTTTTAGATACACTTCATCTAGTTTGGACAGGATTATCTTTGACCCCTCGCTATCCTTAAGTTCATCTCTATCTATTCCTTCTGTTACTTCTAAAGCTTTCCCTTTTAAGCTCATCCTTATCTCTATCCCCGGATATTTCACTTCTTCTCCACACACCACAAGCCAATCTTCGACTTGTCCTCTCCATCCTTTATAATCGCCCTGTGCCCCGCTAAATCTCGGACAGATTTCATCTCCCAAAATTTACCATCAGATCCGTCCATTTTTAACGAACCACGCTCTGCTACCAATTGAAATTTTCTCTATCCTAACCTATCCTTAAATTATTCAATTATGTGATCCACTCACCTGTTCACGTTGTTCTTTTTACTCTATGCAATCCAGCTTACGACAACAAAAACCACAAACAGACTTACAACCCAACCATTAACGACCTAACCTTCAGAGAGCTCTCTCTACCTCTTTCCACCATGCTTTTAACACTCCCGCTCCTTGTTTGTTTACATTTTTTTCTCCCTCCGCCATTTTTCGTCCTGTGACGTCACTTCCTATGACGTCACAACAATAACATGCTCTTTAAACATAAGGAATGCTATGCTATAAAAACATCTTATAAAATTAAACATGTGCCTTCTTTTTATACATTCTGCAATACCCATACACTTCATCAATGCAGAAAATAAAATAATGACTAACTTATAAAACTAACATACAATCACTTCCAACCTCTCTCCTTCCACCTCTGTCCAACCTCTCTCCTTTCACCTCCGTCTCCTTCGTCAGTCTCACGAGCCAAATGACAATGCATGATGGTATTACTCAAAATAATTTCCCTCCTCTAAAGCGTTTTATATAATCCTGTCAAAAACACTCATAAACCCATTTTTCACGTTGTATATTGTTCACGCTTATTTCTTTTTGTCAGTGTATTTTAGTTTTTATGAAATACGTAAGTAAATATATGTTAACTGATAAGATGTCTGCACCAATCAGCCAGCACCAATCAGCCAGTAGTGTTACTACTTAACTACATAAACAAAAGCAGCATTGCCATTTATAATGTCTCGTGAACTCAAGGGGTAAAAGGAATCTTTTCCCCGACTGTACCATCTAAGGGTATGACACTTGTTGTATGTGTTCTGTTTACTTCAGAGGTGCTTCGGGTCTGTCGTCTCTCCTAACAGAGGTGCTTCGGGTCTGTCGTCTCTCCTAAATTGCAATTCAGGCTAAAATGATTAATTGGTTTGTACAACAAACTTCTTCAAACAAATTAAGTTTTACTGCTAATCATTGATCATAATATTCAGTGTCCTTCCTTCCCCTCACCAGTTGGAGGGTGGCACAGAAGAATGAGACTTGTTGCACTGCCATTGGACTCTACGCTGGTATGCACCTTGGAGCCCTCCTTTCAGCTTTCCACATCATTGTGGCTAGGTCCATTTAACTGGGACAAAGGCTAAATATGATTAATAAATTTGTATAAAAAGTTTTTAAAAGTGTCTTTAATGGCACTTGGTTTACAAATTGGTATTTGAATGACAATGTTAGTCCATGAAAGGGCCATCCATCACAAACCATTGCAGTCAGTGTTATCAGCAAGCTTTCTTTGTATGTTAGTTACTTAGAAACTGATGAATGTAATGTGTTTTAAGGTTTGTTTAACATAGTACAACAGCATTGTGTTTTTATTTATGTATATAACTTTTTTCATTGTATATAATTCAAATTAGTTTTGTCTAATGGCTGACTGTCATTTCAGCGTTCGTAAAGAGCGACCGACCTCTGGCGTTTCCAAACCTTACTGTTAAGTAAGTATAGATGAGTGACTGTTAACATTTTATACCTTAAGAACCACATTTCATTTTCTACTCAGAAATTATTGTAATTTTGTAATACATTTTTTAAAGTCCTCTTGCATTAGTTTTTTACTCTTGTTGATAAGTATGCTACTGTGAAACTTTATAGGCCTTATTAATTAATCATAAGCCATCCAAATTTATAATACTGTACTATTCATCTTTTTTTGTCCATACTTTGTTATGAGAGATGTTTTTCTTTTTCACTTGCAGTCTTTTGTATTGAAGTTTGCTTGGCAAGTTAATGGCATAATAGCTTTTTTATATGTTCCAAGTGAATGAGTTAACTTGGAATGGGTTACTGTAACACATCAAGTAATTACTTAACCTTCTGCTGCAGGTATGTTAGAGGGGCAGATCCAGTCATCAAACTGATGGATGAGGACGGTGACGTCATGGAGACGTTGGCAATTGACAAGTGGAATACAGATTCTGTCGAAGAGTTTCTCAACACTTATCTTATTCTTCCAGGGGACGAGGAGGAAGATGAAAAGGAAGAGGATTATTTGGAAACAAACAGGGTTTAATGTTAGCTGGGAGCATTTCTCATAGCACTGAAGGTCAGGTAGTTTTAAAGTTAAAAAATGATAGCATTTGATTGGCAGTTTTATTGATAGATCTTGCAATTCAGTTTCAGGATTTGTACATCAGAATTCTGAGTTCAGGTAATTACGGACTGTGGAAGAGCTGGAATTTGGTTGCTTCCTTAGGTTTGGTGTCAAGTTCGAGGAATAATAATTGGCATTTGATAGACTTGTCGAGTCATTTTTAAGGGATGCATATTGAATAAGATAGTGTTAGTTTTATTAATTATATACAACTCACATTGAAACATGTAATAAGTACCTTCCCTGTGCTGAAAGTATTTATAGAATTTCTATATCTGACTTGAATTAGTGTTTGTTGAGCAGAGGTGTTTTGAAGTGTTGTGTATGTATGTCTATTCAGTAGACGACAGTTTATAATTTAAACTTTTACATTTTATATTTGATTTCCACTGGTTTCTAGTAAGGGTCTTGGCTGATTTAACTCATAGAGTTCTGAGTGAATGTGATGAAATGGAAGCCGTAAACCTTTCAAGGGAGGCTCTTGTGGAAGTTGTTTGCTTACTCTCTGTGAGGTAAGTCAGCCACATTGCTACTACACCAAAATAAATTTACTTTTTCAGCTGGTTATCATTTCCTCCTATATCATTCTGTAAAGATATTTTTAAGTGTGTTTACCATTAATATTGAACAGGTAACTGCAGAATACCAAGATCTATATGGCTGGAGTGTATTCAGATGCCGAGATTACAAGTGAAGTTGCTGATATATGTAGTGTCCAAAAGAAAAAGATGGTTCAGGCAAGTGATGAGATGGGGAGATCTGGTAGTACTGGGGCAAAGACCTGGAGAAAGAGCTAAATTAAAGATAATCTGGATCTAATGGAAACTGAGGCAGGGAGGACAGGAGACAGCAACAAGAGTGTATTTAATTGCTTGACCTCCTGAAGGTAAAATCTGATGATTATGACTAAGGATGATGAACTTATTGCTTGTACTGGAGAGTTCAAACACAAATATCTACTTTTAAGAAAGCTAGAAACTGAAGGTAAAGGTAAGTGTCAGCAGTGTTTCTTTTCTTTTTGCCTTATTCTTGAGATATTACGCTGAGTGTGTAGTAGGAACTCTTGATAAGTCAATTCTAAGCTGCTCGAGTCCTGCAACACCAGTAAAGATGGAAAATTCCTGGGTTTAGTCTCTGGGCTTTAAGCATCTCTATCAGTATTTAGCAGTACTGGTGTGTTTTACTTTGCCTCAGCCTATTTCTTTTGTTGTGCAAAATCCCAGATGCTTAGTGTAAAAGAAAGAGCATTATTAGCTGGTTACAAGTTGGCACTAAGCACAGGCTCTTTGGTTACTGACTGGTTAAATGCACCCAGAAATTCAAAAATCTTAAAACTTAAAACTGTTCTAGGTCAGTGCATATTGCCTTTTTTTTTCTCTCTCTCTCTCTCTCTCTTAGGTTTATGAAGAGTGTTGGCAGGGTTTCTTCTCTAGGTTGGAGAAAGTCGGTGAGTATTTCCTGTCTCATACCATTTTCTATGAACTGATTTGAAATTGTTTGTAGAGCTGTTAAAATTAAAGTATTGTCATTTGTAAACTGTACTGTAGTTGTGAGTGTCTGACTGGCAAAAAGCTGTTAGCTTCTGATTTCAAATTAGTGACCTGTTGGTCCCTAATAGATAACTTGAGTGTGTTTCTTACAGTACATTTGTGTCATCACAAACCCATTGCTTTGCAGTATCCTAATTGTGTGCACAAACTTTCAACTACTGTAGTTCTTCACTGGAGGGGTGGGTAGAGCTTTTGGCTAGCGTGCTGTTGGCCCAGCGTTCGACTCTCCGACCGGCCAATGAAGAATTAGAGGAATTTACTTCTGGTGACAGAAATTCATGTCTCATCATAAGTGGTTTGGATTCCACAATAAGCTGTAGGTCCCGTTGCTAGGTAACCATCCGGTTCTTAGCCATGTAAAACAAATCTAGTCCTTCGGGCCAGCCCTAGGAGAGCTGTTAATCAGCTCCTCAGTGGTCTGGTTAAACTAAGGTATACTTAACTTTTTTCAACTACTGTACTCCACAGAAGATATACTTCAGTCTTTACAGTGAAATTTTTTTTAATATATTTTTTAATGTAAAGTACCTGTTCAGTGGTATTTATGAGGCATTTCTCAGTTCTGCAGTAGTTTCCACTCATCAGGCAGCCTTTTGTTGATGGCTTTTCAGATAACTATTTTAACCTGACTTTACCTTATTTATAATCTTTTAATGGTATCAAGTAAGTCTAGATTATTTCTAGTTTTAAAGTAGCTCTCTTACAGTAGCATAGCCTTTTTTCCATATTTCTTATTTGGATCTTTTGCCCAACCAGTTGAGAGAGGAGAGTTTTTGGGTACACAGGGAGGACTTCCTAGAATTGAGAATATCTTCTTGGTTCTGCATGCATTTTCTGTCAGGAAGGAGCCACACCCATCTTAACCCCAAATTATTTCTAGGCAAGCTCTTGATGTGGGCAGACACCCTTTGCAGGTGATAGCAGTTCTGCCTTGAAAATTTTCCTTGCCTAACATGTCCCAAAATGCTTCAATTATACAATCCACCCACCTGTTCCCGTTTTTCTTTTATTATACAGTCCAGCTTACAGCTACAAAAACCACAAAACACTTACAAACCAAAATTATCAACCTAACCATCAGAGAGCTTTCTCCACCGCACTATGCTCTATTCAACATTCTCGCCTGGGTGTGTTTAGTTTTGCTCCCTCATCTCCCACCATTTTTGCCCTGTGACGTCACAACAAGAACAGATACTTTTTAAACAAAGAATTCTTTGCTAAAAAACATCTCATAAAATTAAACGTGCTTTTTATACATTTTGTAATGCCCATACCATTTCACTATTACAGAAAATAAAAATAAAATACAGTAATGATAATTAACTTATAAAACTAACATATAATCATGCCTGTCAACTTGGCCATTTACGTTAAGCATGCAGGTGCTATGATAATTGTGGGGTTTTGCTCCTTCTATGGCACTTTTGCATACAGTCCAGATGTTATACTTCTGGTCTATAGTCTTTGCAGTCTACAAGATCATCATTCTTATTCACACAGGAGCCTTTGCAGATGGAAAATTATGCACAATCCTTTGCTGAAGGTTCTGTTGCTTGGGGACATGTAGCCTTCATGTTCAGATAGCTTCCAACAAGTATCCTCATTGCTGGAGGTTTCTGCTGATAAACTAGATGCATCAAGGTCTGGTGATGTCATTTTTTTTTTCCTAAATGTGGGAGTCCTTTAGTGCCAGAGGGGTTAGTATGCCTTGCTTCAAGATCAGGTCTGCCTTTTTTCTCAACCGGAAAGTTTTAGTAAAGGTTATTTCAGCAGTATATTAGGAAATGGTTCTCAAATTACTTTAGTCTTCTTAGCGGAATCTAGTCCTGGTTTTCAGGTGACTTCATTGAAGCTTTGGTATGAGCCGGCCTTTGGACTTCCCCCAAAAGAGGGCTTTCTCATGAGTTTCTTCTGAGGGACTTCTGTATTTTTATATAAGCCATCTCCAATTCAGCGTTTTTATACAAGTCACCTCCAATTCAGCAAGAAACATTCTCTTTACAGCTTAGGGTTACTTAATCCTCTGATTCCAATGAACTCACTTTGTAAATTTGGGTCCCTTTTCCTTGCTTGGGTGTTGGCATCTCAGTGCTGTTCTACCTTAACTGCCATACAGGTTGTTTTAATGGGGTTTATGATGAAACAGTGTTGTGCAACACTCAAAATAGGCTATGTTGTTGGGTTTAAAATATCAAGTTACAAAGATTACATTTCATACTCTTAACTTGCTGCTGCTCAGCCAAAGAAAAATAATGCAAGATGGATCAAGATCACAAGAGAGGGAAAATGAAAGACACTATTGTGAAAAATATTTTATTTAAAGACAAATCCTTTATGGATGTTTAACAAAACGCAGTTTGAATGGACGGAATTGGGATGGATCCAGTGAGAAATGGACATTGCTTCATGAAGGGTCCAAGTATTGCAGTGCAAATACTGGTTCCCTTCAATAGCATAACAGCATCATGTATTTCATACAAATTTGACTGCTGCTAATATTGCATATCTTCTCCCATTTGGTAAAATACTTGACACTGATATCGATAGCACGCACAAGAGAACATGTACGCTAGAATATGGGCAATCACTCGCATAAAGGACTGATCAGAGAGTAGCTTAACTTACAGTTTGCCTTGACATACACATGGCATACATACAGGGATTCCTACAAAGACATTGGAACATTACTACATTATTTTTTTCTTACAAAAGTACAGTACTGTATTGAGCTACGGAATAAGTCTTATGTTAATAACATAAGAGTGCTTTGGCGTACAACCTGAAGATAAAAAACTTCTTTACCATACACTCTATTGATCCTTCAAGACCACAAAGTAAGAGCCTTCAAGACCACAAAGTAAGAGCTTTATTTCCATTGTAACTGGAGATATGAAATATTTAACCAACAGGGCCAACTAATTTCATGCCATTTTAGGATCATTACTGCGAAGTAATGTACAAAAATCAACTTGTCATATTTATAAACCTATTGGGCTTGCCCAAAATGTGCCAAGTAATTTATGAAGATCAACTTGTCACATTTAAAAACTTATTGGGCTTGCCCAAAATGTTCTGTTCTTAAATAAATGAAAGATAGATAATCATGCTGCACAAAGCTTTGGTAACATTTGCACTGTGCCACCTATGGCCTGCTGCTGGGGGCAGTACTCCTTTACAGATTAGTAAGAATAGATACCTGTGTACATACCACCTCAATGTAATCATGCCAGCTCATTGAGAAAGTCAGCTCTGAGGTAAAACTACATAAACACTTATTGCATAATAAAATGACATTTCATTGCAAACCCATCCACCATACTGTACCTAATATCCACAGTTCTAAGTGTCCTCAGACATAAACTCTCTTTTATCCTCCAGACAGAAAATGGATTGTTCAAACATGCGACCTGTGGAACTGCTAGTAAGTACAAAAACTAAGTACAAACTATTATCCTCATAAATCATGTCTCAACAACACTTCTTTAAGAATGTCCACATTGTTTGCGATTGGCAATTTTTTTAGTTTTAATCAAACCTTTCATAGATCTTACCTTCTGAGAATGAATTGCCCACTATTTTTGAGGAAAATGTAACCCTATATGATTTTATACTGTGCTTTCAGTAAGCTACATTGGCTTGTTTTTACACTATTGCTGTGAATTTTGCCTCAAGGTGGTTGCTCGTAAAGTTCTGTTCAGGTTTTCTTACTAGTGTATAATTTGTGTATTTTTCTGTAGATGTCAGTTTTGCTTTTATTACTGTCCTTGATTAGTTAATCATTTTCTTTAAGCTATGTAAATATATTTTCTATATCACTTGTGTTGCTCATAAGTGATATAGTGTATTTTGTACTTGTGTTGCTTTGTTTTGCAACTACGGTATATAGGTTTCTTTTGGTGTGTTTGCTACTTTTCTGTCATTGGTTTGTAAGTTTGCTGTACTGTACAGTATGCCTTGGCAAGCTTCCCAAGGGTGAACTTGTGTCCCCCTGATTAGCACCTATCCTGAAACAGCACTTCTTGCCTGTATGGAATCCTATATTGGTTGCTAGCAAAGTGGTCAGGCTGTGAGAAGAGAAGATTCTCCAAGTCAAGGTAAGAGTGTCACTACAAACATGTCTTCTGCTTTTGCTCCCCAGTCTTTGGCCTTTGGAGTTTTCTTTCTTTGGTCAAGGTGAAGGTGCAGTCTTCTGGTGGTATGTTTCTGGCTGCTTGCCAAGACCACCCACTTGCATGCAATACCTATAATGCCCCCAAAAAAAAAAAAAAAAGCCTGACTGACCATTCTTCTGTCTATGTTGTTTTCTGCCTGCCCAACCATGACTTCCCTGCCATGGATTTTCTAGTGTCAGAGATTTTTTTATTGTTGCAGGAGAGTCTTGGAGTGATGATCAGGGCTAGCCTCAACCAGTTACACTGGCTGCAATGACTGCTGTTCTCATTAATTTGGCATCTCTTACCTTGGTTTTGCTGGTTACTGTTGTTGTTAAAAGTTTTGCCTACTGTTGGCTTAGGCTTAGCTTCACGGGCAACCTTTGCTGTGCCTATATCTGAGTTGTCAGCACTTATGCCTTCAGTACCTGTGACTTCTGTGGCACCTGCTGACTCTGTTGCTTCTAAGGTACCTGCTGTTTTACCTGCTGCTTCCTCAAGGTCTCTGGGTAGTCTGGACTATTTAACTGCTACAAGGAATGATCTGCTGTTCAGAGTAGACCTTCTACCAGAGCCTTCACTACCTCTTCACCTTCCTTTAGTGACATATAGCCTCTCATATCAACTGCCACAGCCAGCCATCACAAAAGGAGGCATTACCAGTTACCTAAGACCATCCTGGGTCTCATAACCATAGGAGGTACGACAAGATGCTCTTGTTTAGCCAATGATTAAGATTCCTACACTGTAATGCATCTAGAACATTTAGGTTGTTGTCCACTGCTCCTGCTCCCTGTAAGAAGATCCACTTTGACTCGCTCTTTCTGTAAGAAGTGTCAAACTTGAGACGATATATACAATGGAGTAGAGGTTCCTTTTCTGAAGATTTTGGATGCCCATTTCCAAAAATAATGGCCATTTTCTGAAGATTTTGGATGCCCATTTCCAAAAATAATGGCCAACGGAAAAGGATTCAGCAGCAGAACTAAAAGATGTGTTTTCAGTAACCCAACCCAACAGACTTCATCAACTGGGGCAATTCTAGATTTTGAGGCTGCTCATCTTGGGCATAACTGCTCATCTCAGGCATAACAACTTCCCAATTCAAGGAGGGAGTGTCCAAGATGGCTCTGCTTCCTTTGCTCTGTAACGCTTTCCCTGTCCTAAGTTGATGAGGAAATTTCTCCCAGAGTTCCTCACTGTTATCAATTGGCAGGAAAGGGTACTGAAAATCAACAATTCATTTCTTATGGAGGTGGTCAGCAGGGCCAGGAGTGCTTTAACTGGGCAAGAGACAAATGCTGCATGTCCAGATGGTAGTGTTCCAGTCAACTGCATGATAAAGCAGCGAGATGTAGCCACCTGGACTTGTCCAACCTGATATCCTGTTGAGAGTAATTTATAAATGGATGGGACTGTACTAATGAGGCCACTAGTCATGGCAGGACAGCTTTATATGAAGATGCAGTACTTTAGTCTCCTCATCCTCTACATCTTTTTAACCAACCTTTATTTATTATTAATGCATCTTCAAGAGGAGTGTTCTAAGAGGATCATGAGCTCCTACATCTCACTTCAGTCAGCTGATGCCTTCTCTGTTTGCAACACAGTAGTGCAGAGTTCTTGTTTTCCTCCTGGGTCTTTGGTCCCACTTGTACTTAAGTACTCTCCTGGACCCACTGGACATTTGCAATCAAGCTGGTGACCTCAACTTCTTTCTTCTAATTTGCAATTTGGAGACAACATGATTGATGGGGCTGCGATAAAACTAATTCACAAACCTACCAACCACGTATTCAGTGTCCACCTCCTGTTCCTTTGTATCTCACTGTTCTTCATCCAGCCTACACAAATTATGAGGAAAATAGTTTGTATACAGGGGAGTCCACGGGACATGCATGAATGATAGCCCTCTTCTGTCCGGAAGACAAATAGTGGCATGTGTCTTGGGACATTCAAGGACATGAATGTCAGCCCAATACAGATAAGTATATATAAAAAATCATTCAAAGCTATCCTGTCAATGCAAATTTAGGTTACATACTCAAGCTGCAATACCTCCCTTAGCCCTCATGATACACAAGACAGCAAGACTGGCCTTTTAACAAGTGGGAAAACTTGATGATGCAAAAATTACAGAGTACTTTGTATAAATATTAAACCATTATTATGCTGATACAATACATTTAGCTTACCCATTACAAGTGCTCTCGCCAAAAACTACATCATAATTTATTTTATATCAAATGAATGAATAACAAAAACATACTATGGAGAAATATTTTGGTGAAAACAAAAAGTTCAGTTGCAAGAATTTTATCCCCATGTTGAATATTTTTCACTTGAAAGTAATACTCAGTTTTTCAGTATTCAAGGGATAAAAATTACAAACAATGATAGTGCATTGTAAGCATAATGTTTGTGGCTATGAAATTTAGAACAATTGTATTTGTCAAACATGAGGTGTGAAATATAATTTTCGTCACTGAATGGTTCTATATGCTACAGACATCACAAGATGGCTGTCCTTTCAAGTGAAATTCATCCAGATATTACTCTCAAGGAAACACCCACATACATGTCCACACGAATACAATGAGGAAGAATAAAATTTTTATCGTTTACAGACAGATGAGTATTTTCATGAAACTTGAGCTACAGCCTTAAACTACAATGTATTAGCAAATACAGTATATAACTGCTACGTTATAATAATATAATGTTTGTACATAACTTGATATGAATTAATTTTGCAATTTGCACTACATGACTAGATAACCATAAAGCAATTAAGTTAGTTTGTTAGGCAGGACGTTTTATTTTGTTAGTTTTGATCTTCAGTGATGTGATTTGCTTCACAGCTGAAACTTACTGCAATAGCAAATGTTCCATTACAGGAAAAGAACTAATGAATGAATACTAATTTGGACCTTCGTTGTACGACTGCCTCAAAAATTTGTACAATTGTAAACTTAATGCCCAACTATTCCAGCTACAAAGAGGGAACTTAATTCAATTTTTTCCATCATTATTCATTGCATCAATAGATAAAAATATTCAAAAGTTTGCCTCTATTTAACCAGTGAACTTCACTCATACTGTTTCAACCAGTGAACTTCACTCATACTGTTTCTTCAATGGAACACATTTTTCTACAAATCTTATGATCATAAAATGCCTGTCTGAGAACATCTCCAGTCACACCAACTTTCAAGAACAGTTAATAAATAACAAAGTGGTCACTTGTATATGTTAAATGTTTATTTCTCTCTTAGTCTTCCCGATACCATTCACTCCTGATGTGTAGTTTGTGAAAAAAAGAAAGCATTATAAGAAAAAGTAACAAATATTACATCCAAGTTCTTGGTTTTTACAACAAATATTTGTAATTTTTAATTAAATCGCTAGGCTAGCTTACCAAGCTGTGTAATGTAGATTAAGAAGGCAAAACTACGCTACCAAACAGCATAAATAATTTCAACATGTACTGTAACAGATATATCATTCCTTTAACCCTTAAACGCCGACTGGACATATCGTACGTCGACTACAAAAAGTTTTTTTTAAATATTCGCAGAAAAATAGTTATAGGCCTAGTTTGCAAAAGATTTTAAATCACGTGCCTTGAGGGATGCTGGGAGTTCACGGATCACGCTGTTGTTTTCTTTACAAGCGTTACCCAGCCGCGCATACGCGAATTTCTTTCTTCTCGCACTACAGAGCATCAGCGACGCATCTCAGAAATTCTTTCGTCACTTTGTCGTCATTTTTGCACCGTTTTATATTAGCCGTTACATAAAGTTTTATATATGAAAATGTGCGCAATTTCATGTAGAATACAACAAAAAAAACAACTCATGGTTGTAGCTTTTATAAGTTTTGAAATATTTTCATATAAATCATGATAAGTGCCAAAATTTCAACCTTCGGTCAAATTTTACTCGACCGAAATGGTCGAAAAAACGCAATTGTAAGCTAAAACTCTTACATTCTAGTAATATTCAATCATTTACCTTCATTTTGCAACAAATTGGAAGTCTCTAGCACAATATTCCGATTTATGGTGAATTTTTTTAAAAACTTTTTCCTTACGTCCGCGTGCGGTAGCTCGGCCGAAAATCTCAGAAATTCTTTCATCACTTTGTCGTAATGTTTGCACCGTTTTATATTAGCCGTTACATAAAGTTTTATATATGAAAATGTGCACAATTTCATGTAGAATACAACAAAAAATAACTCATGGTTGTAGCTTTTATCAATTTTGAAATATTTTCACATAAATGACGATAAGTGCCAAAATTTCAACCTTCGGTCAACTTCAACTCAACTGAAATGGTCGAAAAACGTAATTGTAAGCTAAAACTCTTACATTCTAGTAACATTTAATTATTTACCTTCATTTTGCAACAAACAGGAAGTCTCTAGCACAATATTTCGATTTATGGTGAATTTTTGAAAAAAACTTTTTCCTTACCTCCGTGCGCGGTAACTCGGCTGAAAATCTCAGAATTTCTTTAGTCACCTTGTTGTAATTTTCGCACCGTTTTCTATTAGGCGTTACATAAAGTGTTATACATGAAAATGTGCACAATATCATGTAGAATACAACAAAAAATAACTCATGGTTGTAGCTTTTATCAGTTTTGAAATATTTTCATATAAATCATGATAAATAGAAAAAATTTGACCCTCGGTTAACTTTAACTCGACCGAAATGGTCGAAAACTGCAATTGTAAGCCACAACACTTACAGCCTAGTAATATTCAATCAATTACCTTCATTTTGCAACAAACGGGAAGTCTCTAGCACAATATTTTGATTTATGGTGAATTTAAAAAAAAAAAAATGTCTGCACATTATGAATTCATGCATCATTTTGTGATAATATTTTCTCTGTGTTGCTTTGATCGTTTTACAATTTGTTATATACCAAAATCATCGCAATTTAGTGTACAATAAAAAAAAAAAAAATAACTCATTAGCTTTAACCGTTTTGCTCACAGCACGATTTGTATACATATAAATTTTTTTTTGCGCTGTCATATATTCCAATATTTATATATGATAATGATATTTTTTCATTTCTGATAGTTGCATACTAAACTTCAGGTAGTGACAAAAAGGAGCCAAAAATTAACTCTTTAATCTTAAAAACTAAGTGTGCTGTGATTTTTTGAATAATCTTAAAAACTAAGTGTGCTGTGATTTTTTTGAAAAAAACTTTTTTTCCGCTTTGGCACTAACTCCCGAATGCCGCCGGCATATGACAGACACTTTTGTAAATAGAGGCTCGGCGTTCAAGGGTTAATATGTATCATACTGAGAATAAAAAATATACAGACGTTATACAGCACCAAAGGAAAGTTACACCACCAAAGTTTATATAGTATGTTTTAGAGTAACAAACTGAATGCATTAATTACTTTAAAGAATTATTACGTAAAAAAAAATGCATTAATAATGTCCTGATATCTTTCTTTTAAAACTTTTCACTGTCAAAATTAAAATGTAAAAATCATGTGTATGTCTGAAGGCAAGTAAAGTTCTTAAGGTATGCTATGTAATAAAATCGAATACAGTTAACTGCAAATACTATCGTGAATTAGTTGTATAATTGTATTTTTTGTATTATATTTTTCAGTGCCAGAGTTTAAAAGTAAAATAATAGCATATGTTTTTAAACTGTTAGTTCAAGCAAGGTTGGATATAAATAAAGTTTTCTTAACATTCAATCCAATTTCTGTGTCGTATTATCAATTGCAATCAAATGTTTTTAATTGTTTGACTGTATTTAATGTATTTGAATATCTGAAATGTGTAATTTATGAACTAACCAGTGACCTAATATACAATGAATGTAAATTATGCACTTGCAAGGGACCACTGGATTATGAACTTTTTCAACTTCAGTTTATTTATTGTTGTAGCATATTTTTAGTATCGTCTGTTCCAAAGATTTATTGGAGCGGATGCAGAGTAGGGAGACATAGGTAAGTGTGAGAAATCCTAATCTTTCTGAGAATACGTGTCCTGACCTAACCCTCATAACCTGACTTAGGGTGCCATATCCTGACCCCCAAGTAATACTGAATATCCCTGTCTCCCTACTTTTGCATATTACCCTATTTATTTAGGTAAATAAATAAAAGGTTACTAAAAACTACAACTCGCCACCTTCCTCGCCAGTGGAGTGTGAACTGAGCATGCACGAGAGGAAATTTCTTTTTTAAGATCTATCAAGCTAGTGTGACTGGAAGCTGTTTGCACAGGGGTATATATGACTAATGGGTTGTAGGAAAAATGTTTTATTGCAAAAACACTGCACAGTTATAAATTTTTCAGTAATGATCCATAAATTATCATCTGCTCACCCAAATGTGGATTAATGAGGTCTGGATTTTGAATTTTTTGTACTTACAACAAACCAGTAACAACTAAAAGACATAATAAAACCTGTTGAGCCTTGTAATCAGCAAAAATAAACTGGGTTCAAGCTTAGAATGGTCTTGCATAGGAGATTCCTCTGCATTCAAACAAACCACATCACTAGAAAACAAAGCTGACATTTAATATGGACATCATTGAACATTAGTTATTTACTACTACAATATTTAATTTAAAAAAGGGACATCCTGACAATGTCCTGATATTACAGAGCAAGCTAAATGCAATGCTAATTTCATACTGCAACTTTACAAAAGGAAACTTACACTTTATGTGGCAAAGCCCCAAGTAGTCCCTGTACAGTTATTACTTACTTGCTACATGTAAAAAATAATTTTCAGATTCACAAAAAAGTATTAAAACCTTAATGACTAACATAAAGCAATTGGAATGTGTGCTTTGTAAAGGATATACAGTTTATTGTAAGTTCTTAAAAACCACTTTGTCTCAAGGTGTGACTTCATCACCTTGATTCAAACTACGTTGTATAACGGTAAATGCCACGTCAATTCATCTCTGACCAAGATAGATGCTTACACATTTCTCTTGAATGGTGCAGAAGAGAAAGTATCCTTAAATAACACAGAACACCAACCACAGCATCTCATGACTACACAGTACCTCTAAATTCTGAGGAGTTAATTACAAATAAAGTGTTTTCCAAAAAAGCTTTTCATCCTAATGCCTTTTACTACCAACATTAACAAGGTTTGGATTTTCCTATGTGGCCTTACTACCCTTGGCAGACAGAAAAAACTGCCTCTAAGAAAATTATAAAACCAATACTGTATAAGAAAGGGTAAAAATATTAAAAAGTAGTGTAGTACCATAACTTACGTACGACAACTAATTTCAACTTTTTGACTGAGAGTGAGTTTGCTTCAATGTATGGAAAGAAAGGAATTGTTCTTTGTACTTACTTCATTAACATAAGATATGGGAGAAGCAAAAATAAAAAATGGAAAAAAAAAGTGTAAATAGTCTAATAAAGTATCAGAATACATTTCTTTGCTAAGGTCACCATGGTTACACAAGGACAATGAAAATAAAGTAAGAAAGAACCAGTATTTAGGGAGTGAGACACTATATAGCCTTTTATGACACAAAGGAAGTTTGGACTATGCAAAAAACCAACTCTGATTCAACTATAAATTCTAGCCATTGATGCATGAAGTGAAAAGCTCATTTGGTAAGCACAATTGCTGAACTTAGCTCTATACCAGTATGTATGGACGGCAACAGACTCAATATCACTATATGTCAAGTTTGGCTTTGAGCGAATAAAAAGTGATTTCTTTACTGAACAGAGTCCAAAGTGGCATGCCAATATGGTAACCATAATTCCTTATTCTATACTACTATATATGGATGGTAACAGTATAGCACTACTTTTCAATGATATAAATAATGATTATATAAAACTGTAAATCTACAGTAACCTCCTCCTCCTACTTATGGCAATGACTAGGATGGACTCATGGAGTGCAGCATCATTGCTTAAAACCTGCAAAATAGTGTTTGAATGACAAGAAAAACCCATCTGACTTTGCCTGGGGATTTTCAAGACATTCCACTTGAAAGATGGGATTTTGTTACTCAACGGGTTAAGGTTTTTGGCAAAATCAGTGTTCAGTGTTACATCCAAGACCAGGTATCTTACTATCACTGGTGCAGTACTCTGTTTTGGTAGTTGCCAAAGTTCCAGTGGCATGGTAATCTATTTCAGTAGTTGCCAAAGTTTTATTAATATAAAATAGTTTAACGAGGCCAATGAATTACATTTCAAGACTGATTTAGGAAGATGCATCGCATAATGAATGTCTTGGAGAGGCCTGAGCAACCAATGGTCACTAATGTACACTACACTGTTTTTTTCCCCTTTCCACTGGATCACTGTACCTTTCATGGGAATTTAAGTTTTTGGGCCTGGGACAGCCTGCACACTGTTCTTCTACTTGTAATACAGGCAAAATGGAAGCCTTCCCTTCACTGGGGGAGACCCCACCTACCATCTAAAAAAAATGTACAATAGAGGCTTTCCTTTGTCTCAGGAAATCCTGCCTATCACCTGCATACTGTACCATTTTCTTCATTTTCAACAGCTATATAACCATCAGTCTGCCCCATCCTACCTGGACACTTGACAGTGGGCAAATTTCTAGATTAATTTATCATAAATATATAGCAGCAGAGATGTTTAAAAATGTAAAACAATTATAACAAATAAAAATATACATTTGAGCACGTTATCATACATAAACCTGCAACCAAGATGTAACTCCTGATAGCAAAACAGTATGGAAAACTATATTATATAAGTAGATAGGACTTTAAGAAGCACAATTCGTCAGTACTGACTAGAAACTGGTAATGCATGTTCTCAGAACAAAAATTAAAAGGGAAAACATTAACAAGAAAGGCTTGAAAGTACCCACAACGAAACTTATGTCAATCATGTTCATTCATGAACTTTGGCTAATCCACAAGACCTAAAATATTCAAATTAATTTAGACTGTTTTCACTCTAATGGTCCTCTTATTTAAAAAAAAAATGCTTAAGTAAAAGTCATAGGTAGCACCTCAACTTAACAGACACTTTGGAGGTCTGGCTTTCTGATGAGTAACAGCCTGTTAAGTAACAAAGACCCTACAATATAGCAAGTACATGCTACATTTCCGTTGTAGAGCTAAAGATACAAACCATTTTTAAAATACCCCAAGACAAACTTGCCTCATTTACAGCTTCAGTGTAATGCTCAGAATATTAAGCTTCTTACATTTAAATAACTAGCAACAGGCCTACTAACCAGACTAATAAAATTATTAGATAAGTCTTAATTCTATTTTCCTGAATCGCTTGAAGATAACCAGAAGATTTTATAAGAGTCCTAACCTGTACTTGAATATTCTCTAGATATCTTACAGCTAATGGCAATTTCACATGATGTAGTTCCTACCCTAAACTTACCTGCACTTTCCACACCAAATTTCATTTAAGAGATAAATCTAAAAATGTATCACATATAAAATGGTGGCATATTGAAAAATAATCATTATATGGTAGCTGTTAAGTACAGAAGTCTGCTAAGTTGAGGTGTTACTGCACTCCAAACAAAATTAATGTTCTATTGAACAAGAGACTTGAACACGATACCAGATGTCCGGTGAAACAAAATCCTGCAGCCTCCAAAGCGATAATGACTTCCTTTAGAAAGAGAATTACAAATCTTCCGTTAACTATTCAGCAATGCCAACAATTCGTAGATCAGCCGCAGTGTTCAGTCTAATAGCAGATTACTGTCATGTGGTGGTAGCTGCAGAAAACCAACACGATATAAAACTGCAGTATTCGGGGTGACCTGCCTTGATTGGACTGTTAGCGTAAGATTACAAAGTACAGTGTGGAGTGTCACTTTTCGCTTAAATAGTCTCTTCAACAAAACTGGCACAGGACCTTGTTACTGTCAGAGGTGTTCAGAAAGAGGTGTTATATAGTCTTTATGCTACTGGGAGGGAACACAGTTGTTGACCGAGTCATCTCTCCCAGTTAACTGTCTCAAAGGACGCAAAGCCAAGTGATAAAGTCCAAGTCTTCAAATCCTAAACATTTCCTCAAAACAGGCAACTTCACGTGCTGCTAGTGTGAGGTGAGATTCACGATGACGTTGACTGGCACACTTGTTGAAGTTACAGGCGATTTTTTGCGTGTCTTCGTTGTGTTCAAAGTTCAACACCGTCTTCATCTTCTAGCCTACCAGAGACTATCAATCAAAGTCACGCTTGATCTGTCGCTAAAAGAAAAAACAGTACCTTGCCTTCGCAAAAGTACAACATGTAAAGACTTTTGTTGTTATACTATTATTAATTGTACGATGAACTTGTTATGGGAATTGAGATTCGTAGGTTCGCTTGAAAGCAGCACCAAACAATGGAGAGAGAGTCAAGTTTTCACAATACAAAATAAATTAGTCCGAATTAAAAACCATATAAAAATGTAAGATTAGTCATTAAAGAGAATAACACATTGTAGTATCGTATCTTTCGCTGAATTCATGTTCTAAAATTGCGAATGAGATCTTCTGAATCGAGAGCGATTGAAGTATAGACATTTGCCAAGAACGCTGACTAATGAAAATAAATTGACCGCACAAAGAGTCATCAGACAATGATCAATGAAAACAAGAGTTCAGAGTTGAAAAGGACGCAAGGTAAAGTTTGTTTTCGTTCGAAACACATAAAGATAACAATGAATTTCGCTGAACAAAATGCAGCATATATGTAGTTATACAAAAAGTCCTCGACATTTCCAACTGGGACAAAGTTGGCCACTGTTAACACAGTAGCTGGTCGCAAAACATATTGGGACTGATCAGACCTTACATATCAAACATCGATTTGCTGAGCCGTTATTTTAGAAACATAAACCACAGATAAACTTAAACAGCAATGGAATACACGCACTGACAATTCACTGTGAGAGCATGAAAATTAAGAGTTAGGTTTGTTGTTGCATTGTAGATGTAACTTCAAAGACATGTGGAGAATTACTCACAAATATTCGAGGCAGACACGCAACATGCCTGAATTTGAAGAAATGAGATAATGCTTCCTTTTTCAACAAGGAATCTCCAGCCTGCTGAATGTTAGCATGTATTCACCTCAATAAATTTAGCAATAATAGTACAGTAGCTGAAGCAAAGATGAGCACAACACAATAAGCAAAATGAGCAGCTTTGAGCAGGCCAGCATGAAAGCCAAAACACTGAGACATGACTCCAGAAGGACACATTATACATCAAGTTACTGCTGGAACCGGGTGCCATATCTGCTGCGAGTTGCTGTAATATACACATATAATGAAGTCGTGCCAGAACATCGCCACCGTAGATTCTACAGCAAGTAGTTTTCACAAATGACCACGAATCGTGTCGTTTACGATATTCATAGGGCCAAAAGTCGATTTTCAGCTCATCAATACCCGTGTCATGTAACGAAACTGGGCATTCCAACTCGGTCAATTCAGAACTTCGATAAATAATTGGTGAATCCTGACAATAATTGTGAGCCCAGCCAGCCTGGGACAAGCCGTAAACCGACCGTCAGTGGCCGCAACTTCAACATGCCGTTTGCCATCCGGGTGTTCATGCAGGCATGCCATACCGGTGCCATGAGCTTAGAAACCGTCATCCGATTATAGTCAAAAACGAACAAGTAAGGGCCGTCGTTGCTCTCCAGGAACGAACGCATATGTGGTCAATGGTATTCACGAGATTTTTGTCATTCGTGGCCAGCGATGCGACGCAAAATGAACCGGTATTTTTAGATCTCGTTGGTTCTCAGATAACAAAATCGAACAAACTTCTTGGCTTGGCTTTCTCTCAAAAATTATATACATATGTTCAATATACATCTTTCCTTTCTAATAAATTTAAATATTGACATACTTTTCTTTTACAATAGTTCGTTTTCTCATTGTACAATTTACTTCAAGTTCTTTCAGCCATTCATTTTTATTCGTTCGTGAAGTTTGCAATGACCACAAATACATTTTATTTTTTCCAGGTAGTAAACACAGCTCATTAGTCTCTTATGATGCCGATTTTTCTTGTAATACCGCATCAGTTCACAATACTTTGTTTTCGTCAGTAAATGAAATAATGCAGCTAAACATCGAAACATGTCAGTTATCGCCGTGCATTAAAAGACCAATAATAAGTCGATGTCACAGAAACAAACAGAACAGGCAGGAGCAGACACTAGTATGTAGACCATGGGACACAAATACTAACACAATTATATCGTGCAGTTCAACGCGTACTAAAAACAAACATGGTGAGAGACTGATTTTATAAAGTGAGAGGAAAAAAAGCCGAAAATGAACAATAAAACAGAGCAAAACATACACTCCAACAGCATATGGGTCGCGCTGGAATTAAATTACACCAGTACACTACAGCTAGCAGTAATTACCAGGAAATTTCCGTGATCGGTGCGATCGGGGAGCGGCCCAGAACAGCGTAACATGGTCGTGGCAGAAGAAATGGGAGAACAAACGCTCACCGACAATATGACAGAACATACCGGCAGTCAACCAACTTCAGCAGTGTCGTGCCGTCCTGCTGATTGTCACCAGTTGTTGACTACGCAGCGTACACTCAGCATGGGTCATCGACGATCAGGGAGAACATCTTCAGTACAAGAAAGACAAGAACACAGGAAATATAGCGTAATCACAAAGTCTACTCGCTCCAACAAATGGATCGCTCACAGGTATCATCAGCGAAAAGCGCCGTTCGGTATAAACAACACACTTCAACAAAAGAGCCGCAGAAGGAGTGGTGCTGTCGCAGCCTCGACAGGCCGGCACAAAAGAATGCGCAGAGAATCATCGCTATCAATCGGATTGATTACAAGAACAACATGACTACAGCCGCCTGAAAATACATGTGTTGATAATGCGTACCGGGAACTGAACAGCAAAGCTACACAATCAGACTATCGTCTCACAATTTTCATGATTTCATGACAAGTACAGTATGGAGGCACAATCATCTGGATGCTCATGGACATCGCCGCTGGTATGAAAGAGCGAAACAGATTAACGGGCGATTGTATCTGCAGGAGTCGTGCGCTCCAGTCACATAAAAAGGCAGAGGTCGATACATGTTCGCTACTCCACATTATAGAACAGTGGTTGCCGTTAGTAACAGCGCTTGTTACACAGCAGTTTTATAAATACATATTGGGTTGG
Source organism: Macrobrachium rosenbergii (assembly GCF_040412425.1). NCBI lineage: Eukaryota > Metazoa > Arthropoda > Malacostraca > Decapoda > Palaemonidae > Macrobrachium > Macrobrachium rosenbergii. The sequence continues at coordinate 33,598,560 of NC_089785.1, forward strand.
CACTAATAAAGAGTTGGTCATTTGCTTCTTCTGGTTACACAAACATTATTCAAGCCCGTGTTATATTGGTTGATTAACAGACAGGCTGGGCTGCCGAACATGCAGTGTTTATCTTCATATTCGATTACCTGGCCGCGGCAGTTGCCAGACAAACACATAGAGGACCCGGGAGTCAGCCGCAGATAAAAGCACCGCAGATAGTTATATTTCGAATGATCAGAAAAGAACGCCATGCAGAGTGATACTGACTAAAGCCACGTTGCAATCAGACACAGCTCAGCAGCAGCGGAGGCAGCACAGATCACAAAACCAACATGACAACATATCGCACCACACCTGCCAGAACACTACATACCAAAAGGAAAGGAGGGAGTTCAGACCATGCCAAAGACGGCAGCGCAGCACTGGGCAAAACAGCGAAGATGAAAGTGGTTAAGGGCTTATAGATAGTGAGATGATATCTGCAAACAGCAGACACAGAGTAGCGAAAACAGAATAAGAAATGGCACAGCAAACTGGGTCACATGGACAGTTACGGCACAGACAAAGAATTTGCCAAACACAAAACATGTAAGTAACAGCTACAGCAGTGGGAATCTCAAGATGAAACAGAGAAGAAAGAACAGCCTATGCTCAAAGAACAACAAATTACCATCCAGCAAGTGAAATTAGCACATAGCAATAGTAAATCATCACAAAAGAAATATCAGTAGCAGCTCATCACTGAACCTGCACAGGCAGTTTGCAGTATTGGCAGTACGAACACGGTTCCGAGGAAGATACAGGGTCTCTGGGACTGTGGTATCGCTGAACAGAGACATGCAAGCACAGCCCAGACTTGAGGAAGGATTGAAAATCGCAGCCACCACCGATGCCAGAAACATCAGAATAGAGCGCAGCGGCCACTCAAAATGAAGAAATGCACTCATAACGTACGATCCAAATCCTGAAAATTAGTCGCGCAGTAGCAACAGCATAGTAAGAAAGTGATGACTTCTGCACCTGTAAACAGATGACTGGTGTTGAAAAAATAATAATAATACTGTAATTTAAATTCGTTTAAATTCCTTAACAAAGTTTTATATCAATAATACAAATACAGGCTTCCTTCACGCCTGTTCAACTTACTCAGCTGTAATGATACAGCACTCTTTCAACTTGAAAGCTAGAAGATCAGTATCATGACCGGTACAGCTCTGCGCGCTCAAAATAAGTGCTCCTCATTGCCAGGGGCACACAGAGGGTCATCACCCACTCGCAGCAGTCTTCACCCGCAACACTAATGACAAATACCAAAGAGTTTGGAGCGCCACTGGGTTCACCCATGAGAACACAGCACCGAAAGGGAAGCCGAGAGCGAAAAGCAAGTTTGAAAGGCAACGAGAAGAGAGCAAACCTGCGCCGCACTCGAAACATCACAGGCGCAAAGCAAAGACGGTTATATACAAATACCGACGTGCTCACAAAAGCACCATGGGCACTAGTCAATGCGGGGACCAGCATTAACAAAGAAAGAAGACCGTCAGATGACTACGTCAGAGGATGAATGTTAAAAGTCCAGTTTTTAATTCAAAGAAAATGAGTTACAGTTTAATATTATTTTAAGATCTGTGATGTTTAAGTTATGAACTTTTGATGAAGCCAAGCTCAATAGTAAACACAAACGCTTGAAATTACATTTTATACATCTACTAACAGTAAAGATATTCTCATCTGTATTTGCCAGTTTCATATCAATCAACACCGAAGGGAAATATTTGTCATCGTACTGTATCCAGCTCACAACACCTTTCAGTACCACGCAGGTACAGTGCGCGTCGATGCAATGATTGCCGGTAATTATCAAGAATCATAGTGAAATTATTTAATTTCGGTGAAGATAACAGGTTCTCGAGAGCCATTGTTAGAAAGCATACTGGCAGACACGATCTGTCGTGCAGTTGCCTGGTCACTTCGGACTTCGTTAGTGATATCACCCGTAAAATCTTCAGAACCGATTCATATTCATAAAAATTGTGTCTTCTTCAGTTCCGTATATCAGCCAAACATCCTTCCGCATAATACCGTAATACCTCGAACTGCCGCAGTTTTCTTCTCTTTTACTTATCATCCTTTCTGCCTGACTTCTGAGTTTTTCGACCATGATACCACAAATTCTGAGAACACCTGAAGCCATGCCCTCCTCAGCGGTTATCAGCCCATGTTTCACATAGCAGCCCACGCCTTGCACTCCGTTCACTTTACCAACTTGAAAGCTAGTAATGCATTCTTTTCCATTCTTCATCTTCCTTCCCCTTCATTTATCTGCTTTCAGCCCCTGACAGTTACCATTTAGTGCTTCAGGATACACATTCAAACTGACTGTCGACAAAGCCTTCCCAGATATGGTTCTAGATCCTAACATTTCAGCACTCAATTGTGTTCTGTTGCTCATCAAGAAACTTTGTGTTCAGTTAGCTTTCAGCTTAGCATGGCAAAGACAAAGTTGGTGATACCAGTTATCAACCAGATAATCGGGCAAGGAAATATAAGGCTTCGGCATCTCCTTCAGCGTCTCAGATTTGAGTCGTCTTCAAAGCCGACTGCAGTAAATAGATCCACAATAAAATCGCGGCCCTACCAGCAGCAATACAGAAACACAGCGCAGTAACAGTGGAGGAACTTAATGCTGTGTCTTCAGTGCTACTGCATGTTGGTGGATAACAGATACGCACAGCAACTGCAGGCTAGACATAGTGTGGGCCCTGTTCAGCCTGGCAAATCTGCTGTCTCCCTGTCCATGCTAAGACATAAAGATTAAAATACTGTACAGCTATGAGCAGTCCGAATGTGAGATACAGACCGACATTTTAGCTGCTTGTGATTCAGTGCAGAAAGAGACCGGGATGATATGCAGAAAATAGCTTTCAAATCGAGCAGATCTTGAATGTACATGACAGCTTCTTTCAGCCACATGAGATCATAAATACATTGATTATCTTCGCCATATATATATATATATATATATATATATATATATATATATATATATATAGAGAGTAGTAGTATATATAGTATCATCATGTATACAAATGCATCAAAATGATTATACTTCATTGCATAATACACAAACATTACGCCGCTACGAATAGCTTCTTTCCAGGCTCTCTAATGTTTAAAATCACACGTGCTTAGCAGCGTAGCGCTCAAAGCATATTCCGTCATACAGCAGATCCAGGACAGAATGTCTGCACCCGACGGAATTTAACCTCTCTCATTTTAGCTACAGTTCAGCATTTCTCCAGACCGATTGCATATAGACGTCCAACAATTTCGAGTTGCGTAACAATTAGTCATCAACATGATTTGCTTTTAATAATTCAGATAAACTCATTGCCAAAACTAAGACTCAGGTTACTTCGAATTCTAAACGCTGTACCTTCACTGGCCATTGCCGCAGCCTTCGGCTAGCGATCAGTTGTTCTTCTCGTTTTCTCTCTTATTTGAACCACTTCAACCCGTTACCTACCTTCGACGCAGACAGGCTGGGGATCGTTTCGCTGGGCCACCTTAGTGACAGAAAATTACAGCAGCAACTTCTTTATGTTGCGGCACCGCAGGAAAAAAGTCTTTCTTTGAGCAATGCTTGAACCACTTAAACAGTTACCACAAAGCCAGAACTTCGTACTTGAAAGGACCTTTCAGTGGAGATGTCATCAAAGCCCATATTTGCCATGCAGTCGCCAACACCATGGCAGCGGCAACTGCAGTTCAGCTCAGGTAGCAGATCGAGTATCAGCAGCTGTTCCTGACTCGAAGATAAATGTCTTTGCGCCTGTCACTGGTTTTACCTTATTCGCCATACGATACACCTGGCAGCAGCGCAGAGAAGACAAAGAAAACTCGTACCTCAAGACAGAGCCCTGGTCTCGTAATTTATTTAAATATCTATACAAACATGTTGACTTTTACAAAATAAAATAATTATTAGAAAAACACATAACTTCTGCAAATTTACGAGCAGTTTGCAAAGAAGTGCTCAGGTTGCAAATTGTCACCATTTACACTTCAGTTCGCATCTTCGGTGAGTTCTGCCGGCTTCTTTTTTCTTCAGTGAAAGAGCAGCATACCACACAACCGGACAGCCAGCGACTGGGACTATGAGAAGGAAAGGGGAATTGAGATAAAGATGTTTAAGATGTAACAGAGTGAAAACTCAATGACTGCACTATGACACGCAGGGCTCAGAAGTAAAAAGAGAATATAAAGCTGCTGTGATTTAGTTATGCTGAACGTTAAGAGTCAATACAGGCAAAGCAGTAATTTCCACTATATCAGTGAATAGGCCAACATCACATTTAAAATGTGTTGGTCATTAGGTGCCTGTATTTTTGCAGCAGCCAGCAAAACAAATTGAAAGCCTCACAACATCACACTGCAGTGAGTAAACAGAACAGTTATGTAAAAGTCAATATTTCAGTCTGGGCACATACAGTTTCAGCAGTTTGATGCTGTAGTCATGTTGGTACGGGACAGTAGTACAAACAGAGCAAGCTGACAGTCTCACATCTCACAGACATTGCAGCACGCCTGTGTGACACATCAATAGTATGTTTTGTCGCAGCTCAATTTCTTTTCATCAATACTGCATTACACATACTGTGCAGCTCGCTAACTTCTTGACCTGTTCAGCACAGAATTTGAGTGTACCGCCGGTCAGGATTGATTCGCTCCACCTTCCTCGACCAACAGTAGTTAGGAATTGCACCCGGTTCGCGGCTCACCTGACGTACGGCATAAAATGCACACACGCTTACTGAACACAACACAAGTTTACACGGCTGTTACTTCCAAGCCGGTTAGGGGAAAGGTGTCAAGTCGCAGAATGAACTTCTCAGCGACAAAGCTTGGGGAGAGAATAATTGGTCAGCATGGTCGTAGCCGTCATTTACGTGATACAGACAGTTACCGAAGAGCCGACCATCACCAGCCATATAACATTGCTGGCCATTTGCTCAATCAGTGAGTTACAGATTTGGGATAAGAGGCTCAGTACTGGTGCTTGGTTATCATGAAGCTGGCAACATACTGGGGGAGTTCGAGTCTCACACGCAGGCGCACATGGAAGTGAATAATCAACTCATACAGCTATTTAATGCACAGTCATTTCACCTCTTTTTGTTTCTGCTACCGTGTTTTCATTTGATAAGATTGTTTACGATGCACGTATATTATGCAGAGTAGCATCAAAACACAACAGGGTTAGTTTTCTCGCAAGTACGATTTTGTTTACAATTGAGTCTACAGCGTTATTAATGTAATGACACGATAAAGTCAGGGTAATTTAGTGCCCAAGATGACAAGTCAGGGTACCAGTGATCGCTCGCCCAGCCTCAATCAGCAGGCAAGTGGTCGAAGCGTGTTGTGTTGACGGCTCAGAACAAAAGTAAACTGACCAGACAACTTCCGCCCAAAACTTCCAAAGCACAAATGGCAATATTGTGACAGCTCAAGCGAACAATATCTTTCAAAGCCATAGACTTGTTCACACCTACAAACACGTATTCGCCCAATATACATGATATTAAAACACAGTGACTGCTCAATAAATACAGCAAATATCAATTCGAAATGCCAGCAATAAAGTTATTTCTTGTATGGACACACGTGATAAAAACTATTTACAGCAATGCACATTTTTACGCTTCGTGGCAAAATGGTATTTCCGATTTTCGACTTCGAATTGCCTGCTTCAGTTTGATTCAAAAGTTAATTCACTACTGTTTTCCAGTCATGTTGGTCAATTTCGATTGGGTAGGGTTCATCAGAATGAGCTTCTTCTAGCTCAGAACAATGCTGTGTCAGCTTGGCTAAATTTGTAAGTAGTTTCTGGTTCATTAATTGAACTGGGGTTATTTTATTAGGCCATGTTATTCTCAAGTTGGCGACCAAGATTTAAATGCAGATGACAGCAATTTTGGTCATCACCATGATATTTCCACCATTGCGCTATTTTTGGAAAGCCAGTGAAAATCTGAGCAACAATTACTCGTTAGTATCATGGCATGAGTGTGTTCATACAGGTAATTATATGAGTCACTGACTAGGACAAAGACACCTTCATTTCTGGCTTTCTACAAATGAATTTCGGACTCTCACAAATATCACAGTCAATATGGGATTAAACACTGTCGCTACTATGCTGGAAATTTTGGGAACCTACATTTAAGGGATCATGAGGGCCGAAAGGAAAATTGAGAGCAAAGGTGGGTTTGTGCTGCGGTAGTGGAACTTCAGAAACAATTGCTAGGAAGGGTTGAGAGGCAGATAAAGGCGTTGATGAATGGGAGGCAGCTGAACGAGGTTGCAGCCAAGCAGAGTGCACAAAGAACCTTTGTACGCCTGCCAGCACCCAGACAATAGTTTGCACGTTTCTCAACCGACCCAGCCAGTCAGTGTTGAACGACTTCCTTAAATGATGCGGTTCTTTTGGGACAAATTTTTGACCTCTGACCGAGTGATGTCAGTCTGCCGAACCCCGTGTTTCGAAGAACCAATGCATTACAGATGATTAAAGAGCAACAGATAGACAAGCTTCCTCTTCAGCCTTTCAGCTCAGACGTCAGTGTTATCGTCCATGTTGACCGACGGCGACGCCGACACCAATTTCCGAAAAGATCATCAAAATAACAGAGCCATTGACTACGTCATTGCGCCACAAAATGCAGCAAAGAATTATATCGTCAAGAATGTTATTCATCCTTCAGGGCAACGACATTTTCAGGATCCTGCAGCGCTAGTGTTCTTCAGCATCAGCAGCGACTGCTCAACACGTACTTTCAAAGCATTAAAGTCGCTCCGACATTTGAGAGCCCCACGCAAAATAAATTGCTTAAAATGGTTTAATAAGACTGTTACGGGCTACACACGACGACCTTTTGGCTTGGCTCAAATAATACGACGGCTGATCGTGGTCATCACAGGTATAATGGGGAAGAAAACTCACTGTGCATCAGTGGTAGTAATAGTTACATCACATAGTTGAGGTGCACTGATCATTTGTACTATTACAAAGAGTGAGTATTATTTGCTGCTAATAACAGACAGCCCCGTTATTGATATGGTTTCAGGTAGATCTTTCTACGAATAGTCATGTTCCCACAAACAAGAGGACAGAAAATAAGCTACCGTTCTTCTGAGATCACACCAAATATTTATCAAGTCAAAGACCAGGGCAAATACAAGGAGAACGGAATATGACTCCAGTTGTGCAGCATTCCTTGACACCCATGAAATAATCAAACACTGAGAAAGGAAGTCAAGGAATCAAATTTGTAAACAGCGTGAAAGGGTCCACAGCAGAACAATTACTGATGTCTCAGACAAAAATCTCTCAGTTTTCCCCGGGCGATCAGAGATCACATCAGCATGCCTGCTTCGAATGGATTGCCGGTGCTCCCGGAGCTGCGCCACCAGTCGCAGTTTACGACGATACAAGGAATAACACGTACTTCAACATTAAAAGCAAAGGTAAAAGTTAGCATTGGCGTTTGACTAAAAACATAGAAGCGCCTTTTACCTAATGAGCGTTAGATAAGCATTTCATATCGGGTAAGACCGACAGCACAATGACATGGGTTTTTCTTGAAGAGTTATTCTGTAAAACATCGGAGAGCGAGCTATAAATCACAATACTGCAATATTTTTAAGATCAGAGCACTGCAACAGTCATTTAATTCATTTTTACTACAGCTGATTATCTTCACATACACAAAGTCATTCGGGAAAATATGCAATGGGTAACACATCTCTGCCTCCATTTTCGATGCCGAAGTATTATGCTCCCTTATACACGTTTCAGAGGTGTTTATTCTCCTCCGTTGGGACAAACATAAACATTGCTCGACGACACAACAGCTCATCATCTTCGCTCACTAGTTCGTAACTCAATAAACACAATTTTCGAATGGAAAATTCGAAAACCTTTCAAATGTTTGTTCGTGCCTCAGCTGCAAAATGCCATTTTTGTCTTCAAAATAATGCTAATAGCTACTTACTGTTAGTTTGTTCAAGATCATTTATGTAATCACAGCCAGTTCAACAGTCGGCATCGCTTACTGTTTCTTCGTCGGAACAGGAATATTCAACAGCGCTCAGATTACTTCTGTTATTTGAAACCGGAGGAGGCCGCATATGCAACTATGCTATGTAAACATTATTTTAGAATAAAAATGTCATTTTAACACATACACTTACTCGTTAGCATATAGTTGATTACCTTAGTGACAGCAAAGAGTTGTTGAAACATTGTTATTAATGTAGAAATTTCTAAACCTCAAGGTAGTTGATTAGCACCTGCTATTCTAGAAACCGCTACCTGGAACAAGAGCTTGCTGGTCAGTCACTAGATGGCCGTGACAACAGCGTATGCTCGTGTCAGGTGCAGTTATCATGCATCTGTGTGTCACTCAATACCAGTAGTGGCATACTAAACTAAAATAACCGTGGGGGTAAAATCATGTTCACTACCCCACACTTCCAGTGTCGGTAAAGGCTGGTCTCCTTGCGCCTCATACGTGCCAGAGCACGTACTTAATGTGTGCTGCAATCATCAAACAGTACTGAGATACGCAAAGCAAAATACAGACCATTCAGTAAGCCGTACCGGGCTTCCGAAGGAAAGAGGCCTTTATAAGCTTGCAGCAGCGGCAGCAGCTCACTCGTGAGCCTTTCATTTCAATATTTTCGTGTCATTCTTCGAAATATTGAGTGAAAGCCAAGAAATCGCATCTCTGGTCGACATGGTTGGGACATCGCCCAACAGGCTTCCCTGACTACATCATATGAATCAAGCGCTCTGGTCATCTTAGTCCTTCAGTCAATACTGTTGCGTTTCTGACCGGGCAGAGAACCTCTCCCGCTACTCCATTACCTCAGACTTCGAATTGCTGCTTCTGCTTCATAAAAACAGCTTGAAAGAATTGCTTTAAAACAGAGAATCTCTTAATGACTAAGTGGATTCACTGATTCCTCTTAGCTGTGCTAACAAATCTGTGTTAGGGTTTTCTCAAGACTAGTTCATAGGTTCCTCTTCAGAATAGCGTTACCTCACTATTCATCGCTTTAAATGAAGTATTTAATAAGGTCTGTTACATCTGTTGACATCCAAATGCCCAGGCATACACAGTTGTGTCTTTTAAGCGTGACACAAGAAAGCGTCTTCTGTCTCTGGTACGAAAACCGCATCCGCCAACGGTGTCTTCGAAACAGTCGTCTTCGCAATCACGAACATACCACCGACTGCGACTTCTGGTTTACTTATTGATCGAGCCGCTTCTTCTCGAAAATCCTCGCTTCGAGCAAGATCGTGTCGATTAACCGAACTATTAGCTCAGGCCTTCCGGCCGTTCGAGTAAATTCATATTCGTTGGAAGGCTCCGTGCGATCAGTTACATCCGAGTAACCGAATCAATCCGGAAGCTGCAGAGGGTTAACTGGCAGCGATGTGCCGAGCTTCAACATCGCGTTCCACCTGAATCCAGGAAGGCCGATTCACGTTCGCTGCTGTCCGGGACAGAGAGTTAGTTAGCTTTCTTCCAGCCTCGGATCTTGCCGAGCTTCAATGGCATTGTCACTGTAGCGATATTCAGGCCGCCATTGGGAAAATCGCCACTTTATTTCCAGCTTTTTTATAAGACACTGTGGTAAAACCGACCGAAGATCCCGTGTTTAGTTGTGAGCGCACTGTGCGACAAAGCCGTCCTTCTGCGATACACTTTTTCACGACTCAGCAAATCTTACTTTATACCGCTCCTCATCCTACTTTCTGACGAGCTGCAACAGTCGTGGCTCGGTCGACGGAAGAGACTTCACCAATCACCTAGATTCTCTCGATAAGCCGAGCACGAGCGCAGTGAGTTCAGCGCTCGCACCATCCCGAGTAGCGTTCGTTTCAGGAGACAAACTTTTTATTGATCGCCAGAGCCTCTCAGGAGAAGCCATCCAGCCTTCGCGAACAGGCAGTCCATATTCACAGGAAGTTTCGACTTCTGCTAGACAAACCGGTCTGACGGAAAAGCTGCGAAAAGCGAACTGCTTCCAGTTCACTCTCAAATAGATTCTTGCCGCAGGGAGGTGACTTCTTCCGTCCGATTAGAAGTTCTAAGCTTGTGTCAGACAAATTTCTCCGTTATTCGAGACGAGATCGGGAGCCAATCGTTCAGATAGAGAGAGTATTTCCTTCGGAGATGAAGAGTTTGGCAACAAAAGGACATAATCCTGTGAATATTGGAGGGTTGTAAGACTGAAAGACAGAAACCTGAATCGATAATTTAGTTTAAGAAATCTTCGATGCTGGATGGACGTGCAAAGTACGCCCGCAGAGACCAGCTCATCTTTCGACTAAGAGAATTGAGACGATTGCATAGTCTCCAATGAGAAAACCAGTTTCTCGATGGAGACTATAATCCATCCTCACCCTTCGTCCGGATTGATGGTCTCAATAGACTACATCGCGCTGCTTTCACATTCCGATCCATCCCGCGTCTGGTGGTGCCTTCGCCGCTTTCGTGAGGACTTATCAGTTCAGGACTCTTGTGCTTCAGTCTGCTCACAGCCTCGGCACCACAAGAGTTATGTCCACTGCTGCCAAAGCTCTTCATCTCAGAGAATAAAGATCTCTCATTTTAGACAATTGGCTCCTTCGTTCCCAGTCTCAGTCTCAGTGCTTGGAGGATTTGAAAGCAACTCGATTCTGACACAGAAGCTAGGACTTCTAATTATGAAGAAGCCCACCATTCTCCTCTACAATCCAGAATCTATTTAGGAGTGAGACTGGAAACAGTCTCTTTTCTGGTTTTTCCGCTGATTTTAAAGAATCTCGGACTGTCTCGCAAAAGTCCAGAACTTCTGGATATGGATGTACCTGTCTCGCAAAGGCTTGACATTTCCTGGGAACTCTTGGCGTCAATAGAAAGTTTGTCTCCTGGGAGACTTCACATGAGGCCCTTCTACGCAATTCCTCAGGAGCAATGGAACAGGTAAACGCTTCCCAGACTCCTCTTTTTCCTTTCCAATCTCGACCTTATCAAGGAGGATCTAAGGTGGTGGTTAGATCGAAGAAAATTAGAGAAAGGTCTCTCTCTATTTCCGGTCGAACCAGAGCGCCACTGAACTGTCGCAGACTCGTCAGAAGTAGGATGGGGAGCGATTGGGTGTAAAAGAAAATTTGTGTTTGTGTAACGCGACAGAAAAAGAATACATCAACAAGAAGGAGTTGAAAGCAATCCACCTGAGTCTCGTACACTTCCTACCATTCGTACAGGGACAAACAGTTCTGGTTCATTCAGACAGCACCACAGCGTTGTCTTACATAAAAAAACAGGGGGGCACTCATTCTTACTCCCTCAGCGAGGTAGCAAGAGACCTCCTTTTGTGGGCAGAGAAGCACAAGATTCTGCTCCTTACGAGATTCATTCAAGGAGCCCTCAACGTGAGAGCGGACTCCTTGAGCAGGAAGCATCAGGTTCTGTCCACAGAGGGATTTTTGCACGAAGAAGTGTGCAAGTCGCTGTGGGAGGTTAGGGTCAACTCTCAGACCTGTTACGACGAACAAGTCGAACAGGCTCCCCAATCTTCTGCTCTCCTGTCCCGGACCAAGCAGTTTTCCAGACGGGACGCAAATGTTACTGAATTGGTTGGGTTCCGGGACTGGTACGCTTCCCGCCGTTCAAGATGTTAGGTGCGGTGTTGAGGAAATTTCAGCACCACTCCAACACCAGAATGATGTTGATAGCCCCCTTCTGGCCTTCCAGGGATTGGTTCCCAGTTCTCATGGATCTCTTGATCGACTTCCCGAGGAGCCTTCCAAACAGAGTAGATTTACTCAGACAGCCCCACTTCAGGAGATTTCACGAAAACCTGTCAAGTCTGCGGCTAACTGCGTCCGGACTATCGAACGTCTACTCAGAAGCAAAGAATTTTCGAAGAAAAGCGGTTCAATCCATCGCTAGAGCCAGAAGACCATCTTCGATCAAGGTCTGCGAGTCCGGCGGAATATGTTTCGTTCATGGTGCAAAGATCATGACATTTCCTCTTCCAGAACTCCTCAGACGCAGATTGCGGATTTTCTTTTTGTTCCTCGAATAAGAACCTTTCTGTATCCACATCTTAAAGGTTATCGTAGCATGCTGGCTACTGTTTTTCGTCACAGAGGTTTGGATATCTCTAATAACCAAGATATAACGGACCTTATTAAATCCTTCGGTACCTCTAAGAGGGCAGATGCTGTGTTGTTTCGTGGAATCTGATGTAGTCCTGAAGTGGCTTATGTCTGAGAAATTTCCAGAACCTATGGATTCTTTCTTCTTTAAGAGATCTTACGAGGAAAACCCTTTAGTTTTGTTAGCTACAGCTAAGAGAATCAGTGAGATCCACGCCTTGGATAAGAGAGTAGGATTCTCTGTTTTAAAAGCAATTTGTTCTTCAAACTGTTTTTGCGGCAAGAATCCAGACTCCTTCGCACTCCGTGGCCTGTTCTTTGAGATCTCCGGAGTCTGTCGGAATTGGTAGGTATGAGCAGGAGAGGTTCCTTTCGCCCAGTCAGAGCCTTGAAATATTATTTGCTATGACCAAAGATAATAGAGGTCCTTCGATTCCTTATGGTGTTCCTCGGGTCAGGAACCCTAGACCGGCGTCCAAGAATGCCATGTCCTTTTCATTAGAGATCTGATTTCTGAAGCTCACCCAATATTTCAGAGAATGACTTGAAAATGTAGTGAAGGCTCAATGAAGTGAGGGCTATCTCTACTTCTCTCGCTTATAAAAGGAACCCTCTCCTTCAAGATGACAGCAAGCAAACCTTACTGGAGATGTAAGTCTGTATTTGCTTGCATTATCTCTCGCAAGCAGACAGTGTTTGATGAGTGGCACGTTAGGCCTCTTTGTTGTATCTGGCACGGTATTGGTAAAGGGGTAAAGGAGGATTAACCTACCTTTACTTACTTGTTTTTTGGAGTGTGAAGGTTTTGTGTTGTCTGTGAGGGTAAGTGTTGGATAGTTTTACCTCAGTTGGTTTTGGTTTTGGGGTGGTTATGCTTTTTCTTTGGTATTGGGTGACCCCTTTGTAATTCATGATGTTTGTGCAGCCCTGAGCAGGGGCATACTTGTGGTATTGTCACGGGCTATGTCCTAGGTGACTGATACCCAGCTTAAGCACCAAGCACTCAGGTCATTATACCCCGCGGTTGCTCTAAGGATAGCAGGTTACTGAAGCAGTAACTGTGAATCAGCTACCCAGCAGGTGAGGAACTAAGAAATTTTCACATTAATAACCTTAATGTTTCCAACAACTCTTTAGCTGTCATTGCCCCACCCTAAAGGTCAATCAGCTATATGTAACTAACAGGTGTTGTATAAAGAAATGACACTTCTAAAATAATGTTTAACACATACTACCTGTTAGTTACATATACGAAAGCTCCACCCCCTCCCCACGGGGACAGGTAGCAAATTATTCTGAAGCATGCTGGAATAGTTCCTGGTACCCCGACAGAGGGCAGGTATGGCGATCACCGATATGTTGGACTGGAAAGCTGCCGCTGCTTTGAAATTTTGCCATGATGTCAAGACTAAAGCTATATGTAACTAACAGGTAAGTATGTGTTAAACATTATTTTAGAATAAAAATGGCATTTTATGCACAAAGAAGTAAGGGCCACTGGATAAACCTGTGATGATTTGAAGGTTTCCAGATTTTTCCATTCCAGAAATTTGTGTTTGTCATTTATGGAACTTTTGTGGGTTGCAGACTAGATGGGCAGAGATGATGGAGGCTGATTTGTGTCATCAGGCAATGTTTATGTCCTGTCCAATTAGTTTGGGAGGAGTAGAGTAGGTTGACACCTCTGGAAGAGTTGTATAGGGACATAATACTTCTTGGCATCAGAAAGTAGGTAGGATGTGGTACCTACATTGCATATTTTTCCCAAGTGGCTGTGTATGTGTAGAGATGAGATGTCAATGTAAGTAAAATGGGTCATGAAGCTGTTGCAGTTATGCAGTCTTGCAAAGTGGTGCAGTATTGGGTGATTTTATAAGCTCACTCTCAGAGAGATGGTCACACAGGATACAAGCCTAAGAAAGCCCATGTCCTCAAGGACGTACTGTCAGTCTTACCAGAGTAAATAGAAATCTTGTCTGTCATGCTAGAGATATCTAACACTCATTAAGGTAAAAGGTCTTCTATATGTTTTTTAATTCAAACTCAATAAAAAAATACAACCAGTAAAAAAATACAACTTTACCTTTGCTTTATAATGACAAGTACGTGTTATTCTGAATTCAACTTTATTTTGCAGATTGTATCAGTCATCGAGCATTACGACTGGTGAAGACTTTAGCTCCAGGAGCTGTGGTCCGTGAAGCAAAGGCATCTGTCCCCTTTGTGTGAATCTCACTGGTCTTCCTTTGTTCCAGAGCCCTGAAGGGGACACACACATACGTCAGGGACAGGATCAGGTGGGAAATCAGTGGTGTTCTGTAATAGTTCCCTTCCACAGCCATTTTAGGTTTGATTTCCATGACTTTGGAAGTGTTTGATGGGAAAATATAGTTATGTGTCTTTCTGCTCTCAATTTCTGTTTCAGTGCTGATTGACCTCATAGGTCAAAGTGCTTGGCCTTTGGCCTAAAGTCCATATTCCATTCCGTTCCATAATCTCCTTATGGTCATGGCTGCCCTGGATGTGACTTGATAAATGTTTAGTGTGGTCTGGAAGGTTGATCAGTCAAGCATTTTTTCCTTTATCATGCCAGGACAATTATCTTGTACAGTAGGGACATGACTATTCAGTAGAAGGTCTACCTGAGCCATACTTCTAATGAGGTTTGCCTGTTATTAACGTAATACACTTTTCTTTGTAATAGGTGCAATGATCAGTGCACCTCAGCTGTATTTACTCGTTGTGCAGATCCTTTTGGTGCGATAAAGACCTGAGTGTAGGCTAGGCTATACCACTGGAAGTACTTTAGTGTAGCTGCTGGTTTTCTTCCCCATTTATACCCTGTGATGATACATTTGATCAGCCATCAGTATTTGTTTAAGGCCAGAAGCCAAAAGATCATCATTATTATTATTATGGCTGTCTTATTGAAAACCATTTTTAAGTAATTTAATTTTTTAATAAATTTCAACATCAGACTTGGACTTAATGCCGAAAGGGACATGTAATGATTGAGAGCAGTGCTGCTGTTGCTGAAAGGACACTAAGGAACGGCCATTAACGCTACCTAAAGGATCCCGTGAAAGGCACACTGTCTTCTGTTCACCCTGAAGGATGAAGCTTATGCATGACTGTCTCAACATTCTTGACTGATATGAAATTCTTTGCTTCGGTTTTGTGGCTTTGAATGACTTGGAAAGTAAAGGTATCTTTCCCAGTGACTTCTGTTTATTTACTGATGTTTTTTCTTTCAGAGTTGAAGTTCTGAAGCGTCACTTTGCATCAGTCAACACGGACAACAACACTTCGGATTAATGCTGGCTATTAACTCACTGAGCTGAGGAGCAGGTAAGCCTTTCAGAGGGAAGCTTGTCTATCTCTGGTTATGCTTGTATGTGTAGTCTGTCAGTTGTCAACTTCTACATTTGATGTCTTCAGAACCACAGGGTTCATTTCAGCGAGACTTGGCATCACTCCTTAGGTCAAGGGTCAGAGTTTGTCCAAAAAAGGTGCCACGTCATTTAAGGGGAGATCGTTCAAAAATACTGACAACAACGTTAGGTCAGTTGGAAAAAAATTGTCTAAAATAATCTACGTAGGGGATTAGTGACAACACTGCACCTCATGCAGTGCACTGTAGGCATTACAAAAGGTTCTTTGCAGCACCCTCTCTGCCCTAAGCTGCAACCCCTTTCGTTCCTTTTACTGTACCTCCATTCATATTAGCCTTCTTCCATCTTACTTTCCCTGGGTCCTCTAACAATTGTTTCATGAGTAGCAAGCAGTTTCCCTTCTGTTACACCTTTAAACCCACCTTTGCTCTCAATTTTCCTTTCAGTGCAGAATGACCTCATAGGTCCATAAATCTTAGGTTCCCTAAAATTTCCAGACATGAAAAACTAACTTGACAGTTTCCAAAAGTAGTATATTGTAGATTCAGATGTTCAATCCATGGCTCCCAGGACTATGATAGAACCCCAGTAGGGGTCCAGGGTTCATTTGTAAAGTAGGAAGTGTGAGAGTCCTGTCTGTCCTAAGTCAGAAGTGTGATCAGTGATATATAATTTTCTGTATGAACTTACACTCATGCCATGATACTTATTGTGGTGTCAACAGGTAAGTTTCTATTGTTGCTCAAAAAGACAAATGTCAGAATGATGAGTTTGAAACTTTCCAAAATCGATCAAAGCACTGCAAAGGCCTGTGAGGTTGGATTTCTTCACAAGGAATTGTCATCAACCATGAGTGATGTTAGGGTTAATGTGCTGTCATCATCGTGTACTCACACATTTCCATTTAGGATAAATCTTGGTCCATGGCAAGGTAATGCTATGGCCTGTGGGCTTTGTCCTATTTTACAGTTCCAATTAATGGACTGTAAACCACGGCCATTTCCTAGGTTGTAGAGTTGGTCTGGAGTGTGCATTGTTCCTGAGCTAGGAACATTATGCAAGAAAATCATTCTGACAAAGTAAAGCCCTGCCCAGTCAACAAACGAAGAGTTGATACAGCATGACAGGAAGATGAATGAGGTGAGACAACTTTGAGATCAAAGAACTGAAGCAGGGAACAGTTCAGAAGTCGAAATCAGATACCATACATATACCATTTTGCCACAGGGACATCTTAAAAATGTGCATTGCTCCCTTAAATAGTTTTATCTACTGTGTGTGTCCATACAAAAAAGAGTAGCTTTATTGTAACTCAATTTCAGTTGATACATTTTTGCTGTAACATTTTATTGAGGCAGTCATATGTAGGGTGAGTATTTTAATGCTGAATCAGGTGCAAGTTCTAGTTTGGGTACATATACTATTGTTGGTTTCATATTCAGAAATGGGCTGAATACAGTGAGCATTATTATATTCCCAAGGTTTACACACATCAGGAACAAGTCCATGGCTTTGAAGATATTGTTCCTTTGAACATCACATTGTAATGTGCCATTTGTGCTTAACTGGAGATTTTGTTGAAGTTGTCCTGAATCCAGCTCTTCACTTTTGATTTGCCAATACAAGTACCATCCAACTTACAACCTGCCGACATACGACCACTCTGTACTTACAACTCCTTCTGGCAGTGGGGCTGGGCAGGCTGATGCATAAGAGTACCCGCCCTATAACACTTGACCACTGAGTTGCTTGGCAATGTACCATCTTGGGAGAGCTCTCTCATCACTCAGGCAGCATCACTGGGAGTTACCCTGGCCTATCAGTAGTATCATACAGTAATTATTGGCTGTACTGTAGACTCAATTGTAAACCGATTTACATTAAAATCAACTTCCGACATACTTGCAGGAAACTAACCCTGTTGTGACTTGATGCCTACCTGTACATAATATACATTACATAAATAAATAAAATATATCAGTAGAAGTACATTATGGTAAAAAAAATTGAAATGACTGTACATTAAATGGCTTCAATATGGGTTGGATAGCTTCTAGTACCTGTTCACCTCCTCCATATTGTAGGCTCCTTGCGCCTCTTATTATCTATTGGGACATCAGACTCCCAAGGTATGTTGCCAGCTTCATGATCAGGAACCAACTGCCTGTTGTAATTTTGCTCACTGTCCAAATCTGGACAAGACCCAGTGTTGCCCAACTTCACTGATTGAAACAAATGGCTTAGCAAATGTTATAGTGGCTAATTGATGAATAACTCAGTGACTGTCTGTATCCATGTAAATGTAAACAGCTGGGTTCCTATCATTTTGACTCCATTTTGACCAATTATTCTTCTCCCCAAACTTACAATCACTGGAAGTTTTATCCATTTGTTTTGCTTCCCACAACCACTTTTTCAGCTTGAGTGAGCTTAAAAGAAATTTCATGCTGGTATCATTTGCATTGTAAACTTGTGTTGTGTTCAAGTAAATGCCATTTGTGTGTGCTCATTTGGGGATGCCATTGTTACACTTGTAGGGCCATGAGGCCAGACAGCTGGTTCCTGTGACAAACTTCTGTTGAGTGGGAGATTAAGACAGACACTGTGTGTGTGTGTGTTTGTTAGGCAGATTTTCATTTTCAATTCTGTACTGAACCAAGTCAAAGTTGTAGGCTCATAGGCTCACCCTGAAAGATATGTCATGAAATGCAGTGTAAATAAAACAGTAGAATGAAAGAAATTGAACAGCTCAGTGTGAATTGAGCAAGAACCTTTATTACTGTGTGTAGTGTCACACAAGGCATGCTGCAGTAGATGTCTGTAGGATGATAGGACTGTCAAGCTGCTCCTGACATCTTCCTTGTCCAGTCTGAGAAAGCACTGAGCTCCTTTGAAAGCACAGCGTAAACCTGTTTGGAAGCTGTATGAGCGTAGCTGGGGAATATTGAGCTTTTTTGCATAACTGGATTCCTGTTCTCCTTTGAGTGTGATATAATGATGTGGAACTTTCAATTTGACTTGCTGGCTGGGTATGCAAAAGGAATTCCTCTGGTCAGTATTGCACTGGTACCTGGTATTAGCACAACAGTTTGTCTTGAGTCTTTCATCATTGTGATTAGTCCAGTATTCACTGATGCTGCAGATTTATTGCTACCTTGATTATAAGCCTTTTTTCTACGCAGGGGTAATGCCACCCAGCACACCATGTGGTGACTGTAACCATTACTTAGGTTCTCTGCGGCATCCCTTCAGTCCCTAGCTGTAACCCCTTTCATTCCTTTTGCTGTACCTCCTTTCATATTCTCTTTTTTCCATCTTACCTTCCTGAACCCTCTCCCGACAAGTGTCTCATAGTGCAAGTGGTAGGTTTTCCTCCTGTTACATCTTTAAAACCTTCTTTACTCTCAATTCCCCTTTCAGCACTGAATGATCTCATAGGTCCCAGTGCTTGGCCTTTGGCGTCAGTTTATTGTATTCCTGTCAGCCTTTTTGCATGCCACTTGTAACCCTTAAGAAAAAAAAAGCCAATCAATGGAAAGCGGAAGACATGCAAGTGCACACCAGGGTGTAAGGACAAAATTCCATAAAAATGTTCCCTACCTTCTGCAGGAAGTTGAAAGTGACCATTTGCAACCCCCTGTGGGGCCTCTTTTGCAAAACACTCGTAAATTTTACCAAGTTATACATGTTTTTTCTAATAATTTATTTTATTTTGTAAAAGTACAATTACAGCTCACACAATATCATAACTATGTTTCTTGTAAAATATTCACGTAAATTTACTGAGATTGGGAGATGCAGTAACTTTTTTGGAGGTACACAGGTTTTCTCTAATATTTCTCTGCACTTTTCTTTGCAAAATTACAATTATAACTGACATCATATCATATAACAGATAAGAATTAAAACCAACAGCAATCCCTGAGTATATTTATGAGCAAATAAATAAAAAGACATTTACTCTTCAAGTCAAGAACAATACTGATCTCCCCTGAGATGCCCATCACTTCACCTGAGCTGAATTCTATAGTTGCTCTTCATGTATGGGCCATTGACCACAACATTCATAATAAATAAAAAATAAAATAGGCCTTTGTTGTGGCATGTGTACTCCACTAAGAAGATCCTTTCAAATTACACAGAGACTGTAACTTGGATCATGACCTTTCATCGTGCTGTTTTAAGTGGTTCAAGCAGTACTCCAAGAAGACTTTTTTCCTCATATTCTGAGTGTTATATAACATAAAAAGTTACTGCTGTAGTTTTCTATCCACAAGTCCTTTCAAGGTCTTAGCAGAGCTGTCCCAATACATATCTGCTTTGCAATGGGAGGTAAAGATTAGCAAAAGGTGGGGTTGAAAGTGAGACAGGCAGGTCAGAAGAGAGCAAGGGGGAACAACTGATCCCTTAGGCCAGAGAGGACTGCAGCTGGTAAACCAGTGGGGAATTTTGCTTGTTTAGGATTCAAGCAACCTGAGTCTTAGTTTTAGCAATAGAGTTTACTCTCAGAATTATTAAAAATAAGCTAAATCATGTTATTAACCAAGGTATTTTTTCTAGCTTTCAGAATTGAGCAGGATGCATGCATGCAGTGTTGCTACTGAGTGCAAAATCTGGAACTTCTTAGCTAAAATGAAGAGGTAAATTCTAAATCAAGATTACCATGGAAGCTAGTCTGATCCCTGGATGCTTTAACATGGTAGGTGCTCTTTGTAGAGGCTTCACTCCTTGTGCAGCCTTTAAGTTTTGTGTGATTTTAAAACATTAGAGGAGCCCTGAAAGAGCTCCATATTCATGGCAACATGAAATGTTTGTATGTTCTCTGTGGGATATAATCATTTTGATGCATTTTGTACATGGTGAATTATCTAACTGAGATGTCCAAGTGTATTTATGAGTGTCCTCTTGTAGGCAAAGAGTACATCATGTACATTTGTAAAGATCTGCTCAGTTTGAAATGTCTGCATGACCTTCATCCAATCTCTTTTCTCATTTTGAATCATGATTTACAAACAGCTAAAATGTCCAGTCTGTATCTCCTGAATTCAGTCTCTGCCTGTTCTCTTCCAGTTTGATCTATAGTTCAGTTTTGTACAGTATTTTAAATTTATCCTTATCCTTAATCTTTATATATATATAGTCTTAGCACCCTTAGATGCTAGGGACTAGGGGCTGTTTTTAGATTTTGCCAATTTATGAACAGACAGGTTTACTGTAAAGGATAGCCAGTTCTGTCTAGCCTGCAGTTCTTAGCTTGTTAGGTCTAACTACCCTTGCTGTTGCGTATCTGCTTATATACAAGGTTATCCACCAAGCATGCAGAGTTTAAGCAAGGGAACACAGCATTCAAGGACCTCCACCTATTCTGCTGCTAATGATTTCTCTTATTATACTGAGCAAGGCCACAGTGTTTTATTGTGGATCTAACCTTTACACAAAGAGCCGTCAGCTTACAAGACGGCTCATCCTGAGCTCCGGAACCTAATTCAGGTAGTATCAGGTGGAGCAGGAATGCAAGCCCTTAATGTATTTCCATACCCCAGTTATCTAGTTGTGGTGCTGAGGAATGTTAGAGTTCCAGAGCACTACATATTGATAGTTATCACCAACTTGTCTGCTATGCTAAAGGAAAATGAGAAGCCCCTAACAGAAAGTTGACAGACTTTTTAGATCTTCAAAGTTTCTTAATGAGCATCAAGAGGAAATTTAATGATCAAGTTGAAATAGATTTGCAGTTCTAGGAACCATATCTGAGGAGGAGCACAATCAGTGAGGTCTGGTTTAACTTGATGAATGTGTATCAGTGTTCTGGGAAAAAAGCACACTGGGAAATGGGGTAACAGTAAGGAACAGCTAAAAGCAGAAGGTCATGGATAAAATGTCAGGAGGAGATGGAGAATGGAAAAAGAATGATTACAAACTCAAGTTGAAGTAAAGTTGAACAGATTGCAAAAGGCATTGGAGAGAATACCTAAGGAAACATAGGCTGATACGGAAGACGAAGCATGTATTTAGGGAGGGGCACATGGCTTGGGTGACCTCAGAATTACAGCTATCCATGGGTGAAAAATAAAGGGACAATTCAAGGCCAAAGGAAGGATGTGATGGCATAAAAAGGAGAAGAAAGAAACTGGTGCAGTTCAGAATATTTTTGAGCAATATGCAGAGGAGGAATAATGATATACAGGAACTGAAGAAAACCTGAATTTTCTATTAAATGAAATGAGTTTCTGAAGAGGGTTACACCAGGTCATGATGGAATCACTGTAGAGTTGATCTGAGTTCAGAGTGAAGCAACACCACTTGACAGCTGCGTGGATATTGTCTATAGTATGCTTTCCTAACAAATGGTACTCTCAAAGAACCTGTATGTACCAGAATTAAATGTCTGGGCCTTCACCTTGATTCTTGATAGGAATTACCAGCAGTCATTTGATAGCTGCATCATTCCTAGCACTGTAGCACTGTACACTGTAATGTGAAGGTACACTTGAAAGATTGCTGAGGCATTGTAACACTTGAACTATTGGATCACAATTACTGATGATAAAATATTTCCCTTCAGTGTTGATTGATATAGCTGGATGGGGAATTTGGTCAGCCAAAGGTGTCTGGATGGGGGATATCTTACTGTTAGTAAGATGTATAAGATATGATTTTCAAGACGTATTTATAAAGAATATTGGGTGATAAACAGGCGAGCTAAAATTCAAAAGTTCATGGCTAAAATAACATCTGAATCTTAAGAATATGTGGACAAAGTTTTGGAAATACCTTTAAACATATGTGATCAGTATTGAAGAAACCTCATTTTATTTCAGATTAAAAACTGAACTACAGTTTTAACACATTCAAAATCCCTCTGACGTGAAGTTCATCTGGCTGAAGCTTGAGGTCAGTCTTCTTGGAAATTGTGGCCTCTTCTTTTATATGCTAAAGGTTTTCCCCCTGTAGTGAGACTAGTGCCATGGTGCACTGTAGGCATTACTTGATAGGGTTCTTTGCATCAACCCTTCCATGGCCCCTGCCTGCAGTCCCAGTCATTCCTTTTACTGTAATTCCTTCTTGCCTTCTTTCTCCATCTTTCTTTTTGCACCCCCTCCCAATAATTGTTTTAAGCTGGTGCAGCTGCAAAAGGTTCTCCTATTCTAAGCTGCACCTTTTCAAACCTTTTCACTCAGCTTCCTTCCAGTGCTGAATGACCTCATAGGTCCCAGTGGTTAGTCTTTGCATAAATGTTCAACTCAAACTCTTATTATTTAATCATTAGTGTTGCAGCAGATTAAAATGAAATTTTATAGATATATATAAACACTGATATGAATAACAGTGACCAGATCCTCCTGTGTGCCCCTCTTAGTAATGAAGACTTGTGTACAGGATGCTTGAGGCCTGGTTGGAGCTAATTCTGTCCTCATTTGGAAACCTCGTAAGCAAAAAGAACGCAGTTTTCCATGATACTGACTCTCTTCTAACCTTTCCAGGTCATCTACAGCTTTCAAGTTCTGAAGGAAGTGCGAAACATTTTAACAAAGGCAAGAAGGAACGAATTTTGAAATAAGGTTTGTGGGGAAATATAGTATTTGTGTGTGATATAAAAACTGTTAAGGAATTTAAAACTACAGACGAGGTTATTATTACAGCACACAATTGGATTTTACCATGTGCGCTGTTTCTAGCAGCACACCTTCCGCATGACCCCCGGTGCTACTTCTGCATCTAGTTTCCGTTCCTTTCAGGATCTTGGGATCGTGCTCATTGTTCCTATGATTATGGGCAATTTCCACTGTCATATCTCATATCATTGTTTCTATTTTTGGGTCTTGATAGCACTTAACAATTTTTTCTCTTATCTATTCTGATGTCTCATAGTACTGTGGCATCAGTGAGTGACACTTTCTTCTTGATTTTGTCAATCAGCATCAAGTCTGGGCTATTGGCACGTATCACCCTATCTGTTCTGATACCACAGTCCCAGAGGATCTTTGCCCTATCGTTTTCTATCACTTCCTCAGGTTGGTGTTCGTACCACTTATTACTGCAAGCTACCTGGTGTTTCTTGCACAGGTTCCAGTGATGGGCTTTTGCTACTGAGTAATGTATCTTTTTGTAATGGTTCTGTGCAAGCACTGGACATTCGCTTGCTGTGTGGTTTATGGTCTCGTCTTTCATATTGCACTTCCTGCAGATGGGTGAGATGTTATTTTCATCTGTTGTTCTTGGACACATGGCGGTTCTTAGGCCTGATCTTGTGCTGCTGCTACCATTCCTTCTGTTTTCTTGAGTTCCCCTCTGTAGCTGTTGCCATGTTTTGTGGCTGGCCAGTTCTTTAATCTGTCTCATGTACTGTCCATGTATTGGTTTGCTGTGCCATTTCTCTGTTCTGTTTTTCATACTCCTGTGTCTGTATATTTCTGGGTCTTCGTATACCTTTATCAGTCCTTCTCATGCACTCCTTAGCCACTCATCTTCACTGATTTTCAAGTATTGCCCCAGTGCTCTGCTCTCGATGCTGACGCAGTCCTCTATGCATAGGAGCCCTCTCCCTCCTTCCTTTTGTGTTATGTAGTGTGTATGTATTTGCTCTTGGGTGTAGTGCTTTGTGTATTGTCATATTTCCTAGTTTTGTGGTCTATGCCAGGAGTTCAGCCTCTGTCCACTCCATCACTCTTGCGCTGTATCTGATTACTGGTACTCTGCCCATGTGTTTATGGCTTTCGCCATGCTTCCGGCGTTGAGTTTTAACTTGAGTATATCACCTTCAGCCTCTGCATGGCTCTTTCCTGATCATTCGAGTATACTTCATCTCTTGCGCTTTTTATCCTGCTATTATTCCCAGGTCACATCTATGTGTTTGATGCTATTCTCGGGTAGCTTATTGCTATATCCCATCTGTACTTGGTGGAATAATCAGAGATAATACCGATGTCCTTAAACCTTCTTTATTTGTCTTCAACCGAAGCTACAGTAATCCTGTTAATCCAATAGCTATATACAGACTAGTGAGATAAGTATTTATGTAGCCAGAGGTAAATGTTAACTGCTCTTTGGTAAGTGATCACCAACCCAATATAACATATTTATAAAACTGCTGTACTTAAACAAGCACTGTTATATTACTAACAACAATAGTTATACTCTCTTGTTCTATCATAAATAAATATGAATGTAAGGTATATCATTTATGCCTTCAGGCCTTGTCACTTGCCTTTTTGTATGTTGACTGAGGCGCATTTTCTATTCCAAACTCCATCCTGATGTCCCCAGATACAATCCTTACAGTCTGGATTAGGGTATCTGTTTCCTTGATGCTCTTACCATACAGCTTGATGTCATCCATGAACATCAGATGGTTAATTCTGTTGCTTCCTTTCTTGAGATGGTACCAGCATCCATCTTCTGCAAATACTTTGTCATGGGAATCATGGCTACTATGAAGAGTTGTAGGGACAGTGAGTCACTCTTGGAAAGATTCCCTCTCCTGATGTTAACCTCAGTTAGTCTTATCCCCGAGCTTGTAAGCACTGTATTCCAGTTGTGCATTGTATTTTTTAGGAAGCTGATGGTGTTTTCCTCTGCCCCATGTATTTTCAGGCAGCCACATGTGCGGTATCATGTTGAAGATTCTTGTAGTCAATCCACGTTGTGCTTAGATTGGTTCTCCCTTCCTCTTACTATTCTTTATTACCATCTTATCTATCAGGCTGGTCTGTGCCCCTACACTTCCTTCTGCAGTCTTTCTGTTGCGGGGAGATGGTGTTTATATTCTCTAGGTAGTTGTACAGCCTTTCACTGATGATACCTGTAAGGAACGTCCACGTTTTTGGTAGGCAGGTGATGGGCCTGTGGTTACTTGCTATATTTCCTGTGTTCTTGTCTTTCTGTACTAAGGATGTTCTCCCTGTGGTCATCCATTTGGGTGCATAGTGGTTTGTGATACAATGCTGGAGTTGTACTGCTATGCATGGTGTAGGACCTTTGGAAGTTTTTGAGCCGTATCCATGGACTCATTGGGACCTGGGGCTTCTAGTTGGGCATTTTCTTCAGTTGGTGTCTTGACTGCTGTGTCTGTCATGGTGTTTGTGAATCTTTGTTTTGTTCTCCCATTTCTTCTGCCTTGACTTCCTGAGCCATGTTGCATGTTTGTTGTGTGATACCAGATTGTCAGATGTTTTCCCAGTCACTTACAGTCACACTTAAAAGGTTGTCATCCCCTTAGCTGGTTGTAGTGTATAGTCTTTTGTGGTTGGTTCCGAAGAGTTTGTTCTGTTGGTATCCTTTATTCCTGTTCATGTACTGTTGGGTCTTATGTTTTGGATTTAACCCTCTGTTTTATATCTCCTGTTTTGTTGTTCAGTCCTTCTCCTGTTCTTTGTATTTCTTGTTCAGCCTCTTTTCTGCCTCCTCTCTCACTTTTACTCAAGTCAGATCGATCTCATCACCATGATTTGTTTTTTGAGGTGCCTTTTCCAAGGGAGTTTCTGTTGGGTTGGTTGCGATGGTGGTGTTAGTGTTTGTGTCCCATGAGTTCTACTACTAGTCTTGCTCCTGCATATTCTGTTTGTTTCTGTGATACAGTCGACCCCCAGTATTCGTGGGGGATGTGAACCACAACTTTTTTTTTTAATCACAACTGATGGCTGGCCTTTCCTGTTTATCCGCTGCGGTAGCTACAGCTCTTCATTGTCTTCATTTTTACTAGGAAGTAGTTATTGATTCAATCTCAGTTGTTGCAAAAGAAAATCAGCATCATTAAAAATTCAACAAGCAAATGGGAGCTGATGTTTACTTCTCGAGAAATAATTTGAAAATCGTGTAATTTGTGAGTCATTGCAAATCTAATGAATTAAAAGATAAAAGTAGATGAAAGTACAGAAAATTCTTAGAGAATAGAGAGATTGTTTGACACAGATGGGAAACCCAGGCTTGTACTAATCTATTGTAAAAGAAAATTATGTCAAATATTTGCTATTAAGGAAAGGAAAAGGCCAGTTCAGTATGTGAGAAGATTTTGCTATGTATATAATTTTTTGAGGAGAGAAATTTTGTAAGAAGTACAGAGACCAATTTGTTCAGTTTTGTTATCATTGAAAATTATGGGTCTAAAAATGCAGTTCATATTTTGCGTCAAAAATCCTTAATATGTTGGAATGACAAAAATCTCGTCGTCTCGGTTACAGTAAGCCATATGCATTTCATTCCTGAATTATTGTTATTTTACTTGATTCGTTTTGACTATAATCAAGTTTGTGGTTTTCTAAACTCATGAAAACAGCCTACCATTATGGCATGCCTACCATGAACCCAGATGTAAATACATGTTAAAGTTTGCAATTTTTGTGAGTCAGTTTTCTAGACTAAATTGAAGCTTGTCCCAGAACTATTTGGCTAGATCCTGAATTATTTATCAAGTTCCTGGAATTATTTTATCAAGTTCCTGAATTGATTATCTGGGGTCATGAGTTATTCATCTAGTTTCTGAATTATTTGCCCAGTTTGTGCATCTCTGCATGACAGATATTGATGAAACTGAAAGAGAAAATCGACTTTTTTGCCAATTTTATGAATATCATGGCAGTACATTCGTGAATCATTTCAGTAGAAGGCAGATTCTTGCTGTAGATTCTACAGTAACTGTTTGGGTATCAGTGCAGTCATTGTACATTTCATTATATGGTATAATGTTCACAGTAGCTTCCTTGTGAGATGCATGGCACAGTTCCCCCAGCCTAGGCATTAATACATTGTATAATGTCATCAGCTTTGCACAGGTCATATAATGTATGCATCTCAGGGTGGTATTTTTTTGGCATACGATATGCCTAGCCTGGCTCAAAAGTAGACTCATTTTGCTTATCATTATTGTATTGTGTACTTCATCTTACTTCAAGCTCTGTACTGCTTATTATAGAATTATTAAGGGTGAATACATTTTGCTTTCTGAATTCCCAGAAAGTATCACTAACATTCAGACATAATTTTTGAAATTCCTTGATTGAAAAAGGAAGCATTTGACTGGGAAAGGGTGGCCAGTTTATCCCTCATTTCTTCAAATTCAAATTCATTTATATTATGGTGGAAGAGTACAACATGTGTTCTGGCTCTTAATATTCCAGGTATGGTTTAGTAGGTGAACTTCACCTAATGGATGCTTGGGACATCTACAGTAGCCTTTGAAAAGCAACAAACCTGCTCTTGAACTTCTTTTCGCTTCTGCCAACAGTAATTGTCTTTTTTGTGTCTAAACGCTAAATTGTACCCTACGTATATTCCATTACTGTATAAGATTTATCTAGCAGTTTTATCTTTCCTAATGGCAACTCAGCTAAAATCAGTCATGATAATTTAGCTGATATGTGCAGTTGTCCTATGATCAATTCCCATTATGTTGAGGGATTACTGCATTGTACTGTATTACAGCAGTGGCTTTTGTATTTAGTTGAAAATGTCAGGTTTTTGTATAACTGCATATATGGCATTTTGTTCAACGGAATTTATTTGTTATCTTGTGAAGTGTTTCAGACGAAAACCAAACTTTTTACTGTACGTCGCTTCCATATTGCTGGTCTAGCTCTGAAGGTCTTGCTATTCTGACATTTTCATTTGACTTTTACATTCAGGTATCTGATTGGTTTCTTTGTGCAGTTAATTTATTTTCGTAAGGTGTTCAGCGTTAGCTTTTTTGGCAGAAGCTGCTGAACAGCAGCACCAATATGCAGCAAATGTGCCTCGCTGTCGAACTTCTCAGTTCCAGAGGTCCTTCATTCCTCACACCGTTGGACTGTGGATTTTGTGCAATAGGAACCTTAAAAGTTCAAGCGAAGATGCGACACACACACCCTAATGGTAATTCCTTTGTATTTCACCTTTACTTACATTTTTCTCCTTAGTTTTTAATTCGTTCATTTATTTTGTATTATCTGAAAACTGATCTCTCTCCCATTACTGTTTAGTGCTGCTTTCAAATGAACCCCACATCCTGTGGATCTGTTCCATATTAATAGGGTTCATCATCTGAATAATAATAATAATTATAACAACAAAAAGTCTTTTTTTTTTTTTTTTTTTTTTTTTTTTTTGTAATAAACCTGACATGCTGCAGAGGCAAAGGTACTGTTTTCTTTAGCGATACCTGTGATCAAACGTTTGCAAGAAGTGCCACCATGACTTGGAATGATTGGTATGAGGGTTCCACTCCACACTTTCCTAGTAGAATATTTCCCAGGAATATTGTAAACAGGGGAGTGATTCAAGTGGAAAAAGACAGTGAACAGGACTTTGAGACCTGGCAGAAGACAGCACTGATGACAAAAATCAGCCCTCTTTGCTTGCCTGTCCTTAACCAGCCAAAATTGAGGAGGACTTCTAGGCCGAGGTATGCCAGTGGCATTGGCTTTCATCGATGGAATCTCACCACGCCTTGAAGAATGTGGAAGGCTCGTTTTGGGAAGTACTTACCCAAGGACTCACAGAAACGTTTGGTTTCATGAGACTTTGGACTTTTATCCTTGGCTGCTCTAGTCAAGCACGTCTTTTGCTCCGGTTGTAGAACCCGGTTCTTTGGGAGATGTCAGTCAACTTCAACTGTGTTCCATCCCAATGGCATAAGTAAAAGGAGCTATATACAGAAGCACCTCAGTTTCACAGACACTTTGGGGGTCTGGCTTTCTGACGAGTAGCAAAGTCCTTATATTAAAGCCTGCACTGGAATACTGTGTAGTTTTGATAAGTAAGGAAGTTTGTTTAAGTAACGAAGAAGACCCCATATCACAGCCTCCACTTTAATACTTTCTGGATATCTTACACTAACTTAAATCAATCAAAACAGGTCACCCTAAGTAGATACCTGCAGTTTTGTATCGTGTTGAGACTACCACATACCACCATGACAGTAATCTATAGTAGATGATCTACAGACCACTATAATGATCTACAGATTGTTGAGCATTGCTAGTGAAGTTCTTGGAAGTTTGTAGTCTCTTCTAAAAAGGAAATCATTATCACTTTGGAGTACAGTAAGAGTTTTGTTTCTGGACGCTCTAGTTATCGTGTTCAAAAGTCTCTTGTTCCTTCAAACTGAAAGTAGCATTTGTTCTTTGTTCCTGAATGTGTGCCCTAACCTTCAGATCTCAAATTCTCTGCATAACGCAGGAATCAAGTAACAAAACAGTATCAGGTTTGTTTTTGTGAAACCTTGGATTATCGTAAACTCACTTTTGTGTTTCATGTTTGACCAACCATTTTTTTATGTTCTCCTGTAGACTTTTTATATATATGTTGCTGCTTAATTGTATACAAGAGGGACAGATTTAATTGTTAAATACAACAATGTCAAGTTGAAATCTCTGTACATTAAAGCAAAGCTTAATTTGGCCACCTGAAAACCAATTTATAGAATTGCAGGCCATTTCAAAATGGACTCAAATCTTTAAAAATCGCCTGTAACTTAATATTGTTAAAAGAGAACTTAAGTAACATTTGTAAATGAGTAAACTGCTTTTGTAAAATTCTTGACATAAGTTTGGACATGAAGATCCTCTCTGCCAGGGGAAACTTTGAGTGTTCTGGAGTGCAAGCTACCTCTTCAAGAAATCTTTCACTGATGAGCTCAGATAAAGTAAGAGCAGTTAAGAATGATTGTTTGATTAACGAGCAAATGGTTTTTATATTTATAAGATTGGTGGTCATCAGATACAACAATAATGATTCACTAGACAACGATTTTAATGTCTTCGTAATATTCTTACAGTTTCAGATATTTTTAGGCGACTGATTGTTTAATTTTTATAAGTCACAAGAGTCCAATTAATTTGTAAGTGGTATCAATAGATGCATTGAGGGAACACAGAGAAAGAAGGAAAGTTCTAGCTTACTGTTTCAGAACACAAAGACAATTTTTTCATTCACAACGACGAATTTATATTTCCTGACAGAATCCTGGTTTTGGTATGATTCTCAAGCTGAGTAATTGTACTTCATTTATTTACTTTCATAGAAAGTATTTTTGTAAAAGCAATATGATGTAACTTCCATTTGCTCCATGAGAAAGTGTAACAGATTTCTTTCCAATGACTCCGTATGTTTTGCAATTTGTGTTTTGCCTTAAACAGCAGGAAAATCAGTTACCATTTTCTTTAAACAGACAGATTTGCTTGGCACAGAAATAATTTTGAAATCTGTTGTGTATTTTAAAAATGATTAAAAATTGGTAGATTTTTCTTTTCTCAGCTAAATTCAACCTATCGTTCTAGCTTATAATTTTTGAGTTTTGTCTTCAAGGATGTTATGATATGCATAATTATTTGGGTTTCAAAAATGTTTTGTTTTCAAAGATATTAAGATAAAAGTACAATTATTTGAATTCGTGCGTGTTTGGTTTTTCAAAGATATCAAGATAAAGTACATTTGGCTTAAAAATGTTTTGGTTTTTCAAAGATATTAAGATAAAGTACAGTCATTCGGCTTCAAAAGGACACCAGACCCAGCGTTCTACCACGATACGTAGATTCATAGAGAGTGATGTAAGAAAATGATCTCGAAGCTCACGAGCGATGAGCCAGAACAGCATGTTTTACCTCAGACTAGAGCCCACAGGATTGAGCAATAGTAATATAACCGAGTGTGAAGCAGGTTTATCGAAAGGGTACAGAGTTCGGCATGGCCCCAAACTTACGTCAGAATGAAATTCATATCAAAATCTCTTGGCATATTTTAATGTAAAGTTGAAAGTTCTAAATTTTAAAATTCTAAAATTGAAGTTCTCTTCCAGATGTGGTTTGTTAACCTGAAAGAATAAAGGCTTGTGCCCACACTCCAAGGGGGCTGGCTTTGTGGAACTGCTCCGTCACTCTGCTGTTCTGCTGTGCCACCAGAGTCTGCGTAGGAGTCACATGCTGTTTTTCTCTCTGAACTGGAATGGCGTTAAGATATGGCATTTAATGGCTGTTTGTTTACTGAGAGCATTTCTTCACTATGACATCATCCAGTGAGTTAATGTTTGCTATGTGTGTCCTAAACAGCTTGAGAATTTTGTCTAGAAATTATTATAGCTTGAGACTATGTTACTGACATTTTTTCTTACTGATAGAGTTTATTTTATTACTTTTCTGAAGGGTTTATCAGTCTTTTTACTTGTGTGACCTTGAATGCAAGATATGTAGCTGGTTAACATAAAGCATACTTAAATGGAAATGCCTAGGCTGTAAATAATTTTCTTTGTACAGATGCAACAAATGACATAAACTTGAGGTTATTTATCAGGTCAATCACATGCATCAATGCTGCATTGCCTAATTCTTGGGTGACGAGGACTCAAAAGTGTTCATATTCAGGACAGATTAAAGAAATAGATCTGCTTGAAAGTCAGAGAAATACTTTAATACTTTTCTTTATAATCAGAACATTTGATCTTGAGTAAAAGGGAAAGGTTTGCATGATGCCAAAAGTTTTATGCAAGATGCTGTATGTTTCTATGTTGGTGAGTTTGGCATTTCTACAGCCGTATTTGTTCTGCTTGTCTGAGTAAAACCCCTTTCAGTGTGGAAGAGTTTTGGCTGATTAAATCGCTTTTTGAATATTCTGTCATCATCAACGGGACTTAGAGTCTTGGAATCTATTCTGTGGAAGTTAGGATATGTGGCAAAACTGAATGACCTTTTTAAAATTAAAAGGACATATTTCGGCTCTCTGGTAAGGTTACCAAAGAACTCTTCTTGCAGTGTACTTGGAGACGTCTCATCAGTCATAATGTGAGAGAGTCAGTTAGTTAGTTATTAATGATTTGTTTAACCAGACCTCTGAACTCTATTAGGGTTCTTCTTCGGGCAGGAAAAGAGATGAGTCACGAAACGCTTTTACAAAGATGGTTCTTTTTGACCACTGAATGAGTTTTAAAGTCACTAAGTTCCTTTGGTCATCATCAGAGGCAATTTTGCTTTCTCGTTAGTGAACTTTGAGAAAAAGAGAGAGAGAGAGTTTAGTTATGAGTGAGACTCGAGATCTTCCTCTGGAGACCTTTTTGTGTCAGAGATTTTATGGGATGCTTTGGAAACACCTGAAATTCAGCCAAGTACAAACTTGACTCTAATCTCTTTTCCTGCCCGAGAAGAACCCTAGGCAAAGTCTGTCAGTAGCAGAGTTTCTATTCAAGTTATAATAATCCTCTAGATATTTATCAAGCTTTTTTTTTAAGAGGTTATTTCAGTGAAAGTTAACCAAACGGACGACATTTTGAAAGCGTCCAGGAAGCAGACAGTTGTCAAATACCTACCATATAGACCCTCTATATATGTAGGCCTACTACACAGGCCTCCAGTCCTCCCATAGGGCCAGCCCCCATTTTGGGGGAGGACACTAAATATAATTTGAATTTTTATTTATTAATAATGTGATTGTATTGATTTCTCTGTTGGTAAATAAAAGTGTGTTTGTCATCATTTGTTTTTATTGGTTATAGTCTCCTTAAATGTACAAGGCACCAGCATGTTATAAATATACCATCAATCATATATAGAGCTAGGCTCCCTGTACTGCATATTATGTAATATACGCCTCTGAGACTTCAGTATTTAACTACAAAACCGTGCATATCAAAATGAAAGTTCTCTCGCACACTACTAAACTGAAAATATCGTCTCTCGCACACTGCTAAATTGACAGTATTTCTCTCGCACTCTCCTAAATTGCTAAAATTTTCTCTCGCACACTCCTAAATTGCTCAAAGTTTCTCTCACACACTCGTAAATTGCTCAAAGTTTCTCTCTCTTGCACACTCCTAAATTGCTAAAAGTTTCTCTCGCACACTACTAAAATGACAAAATTTTCTCTTGCACACAACTAAAGTGACAACTATTTTCTCTCGCACACTAATAAACTGGCAATATTTTCTCTCGCACACTAATAAATTGACAAAAGTTTGCACACAACTAAAGTGATAACATTTCTCAAAGACAACTAAAATTACTATTTTCTTGCACACTTAATTTGACTGCTTTCTCTCGCACACTACCGAATTGAAAATATTTTCTCTTGCAGTCGCCCTGAATTGCTGGAGGTTTTTCTCTCGCACTTCTAAATTCAATATTTTCTCTCGCACACAACTAAAGTAAAATTTCTCTCGCACAAACTGACAATATTTTCTCTCGCACACAACTAAAGTAACATTTCTCTCGCACAAACTGACAATATTTTCTCTCGCACACAACTAAATTGACAATTTTTTCTCTCGCACACAACTAAAGTAACATTTCTCTCGTACACCACTAAACTGACAATATTTTCTCTCGCACACAACTAAATTGACAATATTTTCTCTCGCACACAACTAAATTGACAAATTTTCTCTCGCACACAACTAAATTGATTAATGCGCCAAGACACCATACTAAATTGATTACGGTGACACCACTAAACTGACAAAGCTACTCTTGCACACTACTAAATTGACATTTTCTCTTGCACACTTAATTTTTGCACACTACTGAATTAGCAAATATTTTCTCTTGCATTCTAAAGAAAATATATTGTCAAATTTAGCAGTGTGCGAGAGAAAATATTGCCAATTTATTAGTGTGCGTGAGAAACTTGTCTTAATTTAGTAGTGTGCGAGAGAAAATATTGCCAATTTAGTAGTGTGCGAGAGAAACTTGTATCAATTCAGTAGTGTGCGAGAGCAAGTATTGTCAATTCATTAGTGTGCGAGATATAATTTTGTCAATTTAGTAGTGTGCGAGAGAAAATTTAATACATTTATTGAGTGTGCGAGAGACTTCTGATAAGTTTCTGCAGTGTGCGAGAGATAATTAATCAATTCAGTAGTGTGCGAGAGTGAGTTTAATAGGTTTCTGCCTGAGACACAGCACAGCAGAGAACCTGAGCAGTGAAGTTTATGGCGTTGCGGACTTGAAGGTCGTCATCTGGGACCTGTAAAGAGTCCAGATATAAATCACAGCGTACAGAGTTATGGTGAAACTAAGGTCAATGAGGCCTATTTCAATGCATCAGTCGGCCTATAAAGGACCCATTTCATACAGATGGAGATTTCCTGTACAAGTATTTAACCTGAATATGTAACGATTTAATAGACTTTTATTATTATTACATAAAACTGATACAGAAAACAGACTGACTTGTAAATCATTTCAGTCAACAGAAGATATAATAATTGCACAGCAAAGTTTTGCTTGTTACACCTGTATCTTAGTAAAGCCAAACTGCAAAGGTTCAACAAATGGCACCGAATACGCCTTTTGGACAGACCTACGCAAGCTAGGCCTATGATTTGTGGAGTATACCCTAGCTGCCTACTCCTTTCTCAACCTGTTTAAGCTAAGCTCAATTACTCCTTTATAACTGGGTGAGCAGCAAGTGGGGACTGGACCCTTAGATCTTGCAAATGTGAGAGCTATGTGCACTCTACCACTGAGCCATGATAATCCTAATTATTATAAATGAGAAAATCTCTGTTGACCAAAAAGGAAAAGTTTGGAGGAAATACATCATAAATGAAACGGCAAGAGTTCTAATAAAGATTTTATTAATATCTATAAAATCCTTATCGACCATTTTCCTTAAAACACCGACCCTCAAATTAACTGAAATCTGTTAGAAAAACGGGTATAAATGCCCTTAAATAACATTGAATTAAAGAGAAACATTTCAAAGACAACCTCACATTTTGTACAAATGACCCAACCTGGATATTCTATCTGTATAGAATATTAAAACTGAATAATACTCGAGACTTCAAATATAATCCCTGATTACACACATTGCAAAGGAACTATAATACAATACAATAACTGCTTTTTCTTGTTACAACACAGCAACACCTTGTGTCTAAAACAACTTCAACAAAGAATTTCTAAACTAACTTCAACAAAAAATATCTAAACTTCAGACAAACTATTTAACATGTTTGCAAATTCAACTGCATTTGAGAATTCTGATGACTAAACCAATTTTAGCGGGGAGAATCAACCTCTTCCTTCCCTGGGATAAACTTGATGATTAGAGAATCTTATCGCTATACTTGCGTGAGACTCCTGCAAGTACACAGAATGCAACCTACAATTAGAGAAAAACTGCACGACAGAATGGGGAGAGGACACCTATGCAAAACTGTGACATTAAACATTAAATCAAAGTGCTCGTTTCCCAAAAAGTGTTCGACTTCAAAAGTGACATAAAAACCAACAAACGTTACTGAGACAACCTTATCCTCTATGAGTCACTGATTTCAGACAAATGTTACAGAGCATTAAAGCATTTTTAATGTTCCATATATACAAACCTCTTATTTTACTTCAGCCCAAAAACTAGTGGGTGTAGCCAACTGTGTTTTTACTTATCTACATCCCATGAAACAAGGCTACTTTTGGTCACAGGGCAGATGCTGAAATTTATCACATCTGTAGAGAACGAAGGACTGTCTTTCCTCTTTGAGGAAGAAGAGATTTCTACAAGAGACTCTGTGGGCCTTCTTGCAAAGGACAGTCTTCTCAGCCTTCTTTCATTTCCCACAGTGAGGAGGAGGAGCAGGAGGAGGAAGAGAAAGAGGAGGTCGCAGATGAGAAAGAGGAATGGTGCCTGTGCTGCTTTGACCTTCTTTCCTGGCCATCAAATACGGAGTCGAGGCAGGAACCCTGACTAAGAAGGAAGTGCCAACAAGGGCAGAAGCAGCAACAGCAAATGATTCTTTGGCCAAGGGCCCCAGGAAGGCCACAGGGCCCCAGGAAGGCCACAGGGCCTTTATTAACTTCTTAGTCTTTGTTGGACACCTGGAGAAGCCACCAAAGCAGAGGATGAAATGACAACCGTGTGGGAACACCCATAGCACAGCAGATGGTTTGGTCATCAACCTCGCGACCTTTCCTCCCTAACGGACTGGACAGCCAGAAGGGGGAACACCCAGGAACAGTCCAAGAGCAAGGCCACAGAGGGCAACATCCAGGAAACAGTCAAAGCATCAAATTATTGAAGAAAATCTCTGAAAGGCACTTGATAATCATCCCACAGTCACAAGCAAAGGAAAAGCAAAAGCAAGCACCAAAAGAGTAAAGTCTTCAACAACCAGAGCTGAGTGACAAATCCAGCAGCGCAGGCATCATCACTCTGGTAAGGCAGAGGAAAAAGCCAATGCAAACAGTCAGGTCGGCCAAGCGGGTGGGACCTGCAACTCTCTGCTCACTTCCTGCCGCTGGATTGACTGCCTGGCTGCCAAACTTCGATAACCAAAACCATACGAAAGACTTCAAGTTTGTATTCTTGCATGAATGAATAAATTTCCTAATTAACACGTTCATCATTTTCTTATCCAATGAAAACTTTTACATTTCTCTTTCTATAGTTTTACTCATATTTCCAGACCTTCGCTACGAGTTCAGGGACAAACTCGAGCGTGACGGAACCTCATTCCGGCGCTGTAGTCTTCCTGTGGGCTGAGGTCTCTACAGACAAAAAAGACTAGGCAGGAGAACTCCTCCAGGTGAGTTTACCTGTGGGTTTGCATTGCCCTTCTGGGGCCCTGGTGCTGTTACCACATGAGAATGTGCAGGGGGTGGGGACGCACCCGTGCGTTGTCTTACACTCTCTCTCATAAGGTCGGGCCTGAGGCAGTGTTAACTCTATTGAGAATACTTATACATGACATTGTGCTTCTCAAGTGTCTGCCATTTGTTTAGGTTTGTTAATGTTTGTGGGCAGAAGGAGGGCCGTAGCGGTTGGTCACGAAGTAGGCACTCGGTGGGTCGGATCTCCGAGATAAGTAAAGACAGTTTTTTCTGTCTGCCTTTCATGTCTCCTGCCACACTGGTCTATACAATCAACAAAATGGCAGCAGAGCGTGGCTGTGGCAGGAAGGAAGAGTAACGAGTAATCTAGAAGACAGGACGACGTAACCGTGGCTGTGTCAGCAAAGGTTATGACAGCTGGAAACAAAGAGCCGAAAGCATGGCAGCTTGTCACAAGTATCAATAAACAGAAACAAGCTGTGGTTGCTGCCCTGTTGTTCCCAGAAGGAAGAGAGGTGAGGAGCAAGATTTTCTAGGAAGTGGATAATGAAGAGTTGACAGTCGAAGACGGAATGAAAGTTTTGTTTCAACACTTGGACAAGTGGTACCAGGTCTGACAGCTACAAAGAGGAAAAGGACCATACACTGGAGAAGTACACTTTGGAATTTGTGGAGAGAAGTGCAGTTCTGGAGAGGTTCAGTAGTATACCAAATGTATTTTAGCATTGAAGCTACTAGACAGTGCAGGGCTAGAGGTTAAAGACAAACAAACAGTGCTGATGGCACTGTCCTTTAGTGAAACAGATAAAATGTTTGATTCCATGCAGCAAGCCCTTAGGAAATCTTTTGGAAGTCACGAAGTGTTATCCTTGGGTGCAGTGTCAAACAGGAGTGAGAGAGAGAGAGAGAGAGAGCCCTGCTGTGGTGATAAAAGCCTGAACCAGTATTTAGCACGGAGGAGCTAAATGTCATTACACGTGGAGAGGACAGGGAAGGTTTAGAGTAGAGGAAGAGGAAGCACAGCAAACAGAGGTGAAACAAATAGGCAGAGAAACCCAGTTGACTTATAAGGTAAGGTTAGGAAATGTCATGAGTGTGGATCAGAGTACCATATGCCCCCAGCATGTCCAAAATGTGTATGTAAGTAGTGTAACCAAGAAGTGTTAGTTCATATTCTGTTATTGAAAATCCTAAATGATGTCAGTGTTGATGACAGAATCTGTTAAGTATGCTATCCTGGACACAGCCTGCAGTTCTACAGTGTGTGGTAGTGATTGGTTGAAAGTACACAGTCTTTGTCGGATGAGGAAAAAATGAGAACAGAAGAGGAAGAAAGTGAAACAACCTATAAGTTTGGTGATGGTCATGTGTATAAATCAATGATGAAAGTCAAACTTCCAGAGAACATTACAGGTGACAGAGCAAGTGTGACAGC
The DNA here is from genome assembly GCF_040412425.1 of Macrobrachium rosenbergii. NCBI lineage: Eukaryota > Metazoa > Arthropoda > Malacostraca > Decapoda > Palaemonidae > Macrobrachium > Macrobrachium rosenbergii. The sequence continues at coordinate 33,637,095 of NC_089785.1, forward strand.
AGATGTGGTGAACTGCTCTATTCCCCTTTTATTCAGCAAAAACTCGAAGAAGCACAAATGAAACTAGACTTAGAAAAGGATACTGCAGAAATTCATAGAACAAAGTTGAAACCGAGGGGCACTTCTCCAGGAAACTACTGCCTTCCACTAAGGGATGAGAAAGAGGCCTGGAAGAAAACAGAAGAAATAATGAAGAAGAAGATAGGAAAACTGCACCACTGGTCATCCCACATCTAAGAGACTGATCTAGCTGTTGAAAGATGGCAGGTTTTAAGGACAAATGTGCTACAAGTATAAGTTGAAGAAGTATCGATAGCTGTGAGATATGCATGAAATATAAGAAAACCCCATCAAGGCCAATTGTTAGTGTGTTAATGAAGAAGTGCATTAGACCTCAAGGAGCAAAGTGCCAAAAAGGGGATGTACATTTTCTGGGTGTATGGTGGATGCTGAGCAACAAGGTTCCCAAAATCTTGTGTGACAAGAAGTAAAGAACCCAAGGAGATAATAGAGAAAATTATGGAGACATGGTTGGAACTGGTATGGGACCCCTGTGAAATTCTTGTGTGATAACGGTGGGGAGGGAGTTTGTCAACAACATGCTTCTGGAAATGTGTGAGAACATTCAGTAATGGCCTGTGAGCACGTAATCATGCAGTTGTGGACGAAGTGGTGACAAAAATGATGGCAGAGCAACTGAACTGTCTTTAAAAGTGGCTTTGCATAAGTAGTCAATGCAAAAATTATCTCCAGATGGTAGGGGGTTTTAGCCCACATCGATACATGTACAGGCAGAATCCTAACCTGCCATGTAATATGAATGATGAACTTCCTGCACCAACATCTAATGAAATGGTTGCCAAGCATCTCAAGGCTAGCCACTCTGCAAGAAAAGCCTTATTGCTGCTGAAACTTCTGAGAAAATACAACGGGCACTAAGGCACAATGTAAGAACCACTGGTGAAGCCCTTCAGAATGGAGGAGATCAAGTCTATTTCAAGAGGGAAGAGCAAAGGAATGGAAAGGACCAGATACAGTCATTGGTCAAGATGGCAAACAGCTGATCTTAAAATATGGTTCAAATATTGTGAGAGAACATGAAACACACATTCAGGAGACACCATACAGTTTTGAGTGAGACACTAACGAAGGAAGAAATGCACTGCTTGATATGTTGAAGCATCCAAGAAGAAAGGATGCAATGGACAAAAGGAAGAAGAATGAGACAGAACCAGTTATAAATCCAGTGGAAAATGAAAAAATGAGGAGGAAGAAAAAGAGAACCACACCAAAGTGGAGGAGGACACTTCATCTGAAGACAATTAACAAATCATGGTATCTCCAAAGACTGACAGAGAAAGATTCCTGCCAAAAAAGAGACTGGACAAATGACAGACAGGAACCATCACAGCCATGCTGGAAAATCTACAGGAAAATACAGTGGTTGGAGGAATACTGAACATAAAGATGGACATGACAGCCATTGACTAGAACAGAGATGTAGAAAAATGGGTAACAGTTTTAGAAGATGGAGTGCAGGAACCCAGGGAAATAGTAATGGCTTGTGAAAACACAAAGTCAGGAACTTGACACAAACAAGAAAACTAAAACCTAAGAATTTTGTGCATCTGAGGAAATTCCTAACTAAGGTCAAAAGGCACTGTCTGTCTGCTGGGTGGCAACAGAAAGTGGAAACAGTGATAGGAAAAGAAAATGAAAGCAAGGCCAGACGCCAGACGTCTTTATGAAAGGAACAAATCCAGTCAGATTTCTCCCACTGTTAGCCAGGAAGCATTGAGGTCCTTTTTTTTGGTATCTTATTCCACAAGATGGGTGGTGAATTCAATTAACGTTAGCGCTGCACTTACAGAGTGAACAATTTGAGCGTGAAGTGTATCTCATTCCACCTGCTGAAGCTGGCTGCAGATATGTACTGTGGAAATTAAAGGAAATGTGTATACTGTGTGGTCTAAAATGATGCTGCTACAAAATGGTACCTCATAGTGAAAAACTTTCTCACAAGATGGGATGTAATTAAGTGGAAACTGACCCTGCAGCATTCTACTGGTATTGTAAAGGAGATCTGTGTGATATGTTCTTGATGCATGTGGGGAAGAATAAAGAAATTTGAATGTGAGGTCACTGCCTAAATCTGAAATCACTTTCTGGTTAGGAAGCAAAGTAATGCTATATTCAGATACAATGGCCTGATACTGTACAGAATGAGCATGGTGTCACACTTCATCAAAATGACTGTTGTAAATCACTGGAATCTATAAATGTAGTAAGTGCAGAGAGAGGATTAAATAAGAATAAGGAGTGCAGTGAAGAAGAAAAGGAGATATAGAGGGATCAGAAATTTGTTTTTATTTAGCATTTCCCAACGTTTTGTGAGAGAGAGAGAGAGAGAGAGAGAGAGAGAGAGAGAGAGAGAGAGAGAGAGAGAGAGAGAGAGAGGTAATTGTCATTGTGGAGTGGTTCGGGTTGTTGGAGTTGGTTTCCATGGCTGTCTCTCTGTCTGTCGGTCTGTCGGGGTTTTTCGGTTTTGGGGAAGTCTGGGCAGTTGAGTCCAACCTTGAAAGTGAACGGGGAGTTCGTCTGTTTTTTTGGTACCAGCATTGTTTGTCTAAGTGTCTCTTCTTTTTTTTTTTGTTTGTTCGTTGTTGGTGGAGGGTCAGTTTAAGTTTTTGTTTCTGTGGTTGTGTGCTGTGATTGGCGACCGTGGACCTTATCCATCTCCAGCAACCAAGATCAGGGTGAGTGTTGGCGGTTGTGTTGTTTGTGTAGAGGTGAATTCCGCCACATAATATTTGGCGCCTGAACGTGGGCAGCTGGCATGCAGCTGCAAGTGAGATTGGTGGCTGGTAGTGGACTGAAGAGAAGGGATGGTGAGGAACTGGTGAGGTTGAAGAGGAGAATACGGGTTGAGGTGAGAATGAGAGATTGAGGAGTCAGTTGAGGAGATGGGGGAATGCTAAGAAGTGCGAAAGAAGAAATGAAAGGAGAGATGAAAGAGCTGAAGAGAGAATGAAGAGAGGATGGATAAAAGTTGAGGGAATGATGAAAGGTGTGAAGAAATGATGAAATGTATGTTCAAGGGTGTTTTTGGAGAGAAGGGGCTGTTATGTGTTCTCTGGAACGTGTGAAGGCCAGGAGAGAAAAAGAAAAGGAGGAAGAAGTGAATGGAGCGTGAGTGATGAAAGTGATATGGGAATAGGAAGTAAGAAACGAGGGAATGAGAGGCATGGTAAGGGTGGAAGAAAAGCAAGGGAAGGAACAGAGGGAAAGTAAGGATAAGTCAGGAAGAAAAAGGGAAGAAGGGAAAGGGAAAGGAACTGGTAAGAAGGGTAAGGAAGTGGGAAAGGCAGGAAAGAAGGGAGAGGGGTGAAGGCAGTAGTATAGTGAGGTGATGGAGTGTGAGTGGATAAAAGTGGATAAAAGAGGGGGGAAGAAGAGGTAATGAGTAAGATGAATGTAAGCAGAAGTGGACTCTTGTATTCGGAAGAGGGTATGGAAAGGACAGAGCGAAAGTAGCGAAAGTGAGTGAAAGTGAGAAAGGCTATGTATGTGAGGGAGGTACTGGCAGGTGAAAAGTATAATGAGTATGGAAGTAGGGATGCATGATTTCTTAGGAGTATGGAAAGGTTTTGTCAGGATAGCATGGGGAAAGTAAGAGAGTGTGGAAATGAGAATTAGGAGAGATTTGACTGGGTTTCTACTTGATATGTATAGGGTTATTATGAGTGTGGGGATGTTGAGTATGACAAGGTGAAAGCTAGGACTAGTTGAGCAAGCGGAGTATGCATGAAGGAGTAAGTTAAGTATAAGAGGAAGAATGAATTTGATGAGGCAAGAATGAAAGCTGGGGAAACCTTGTCACTATATGCTTGTAGGCTGAGACGTTGGCAAGGAAGAAGTTTGGGGATGATGGATAGATGAATGTAAGTGAGTTAGTACGAAGTTGTTAGGGGACAGTGCCAGATGGAGTTGTGAGAATTTGTGAACTTGAAGGAAGGAGAAGAAAGTACAGGATGAATGAAAGGTTGACTTGGGGAGAAATTTTGAAATTGTGGAAGAAGATTATGAGCTTGGACAGGGTTATAAAAGAGAGCAGAAGTGTATGTAAGGGCTGGGGTAGATGAGAGAGTACCAGAATTTGGAAGCTGATGCAGTGTTGAGGGGCCCAATGAGAATGGGCTGATAGGTAATAGATAGGAGTGTAAGAGCAAGTAATGGAGGTGCCAGTGAGGATGAATGGTGGGTTTGTAAGGAACAACGGGTTGAGGGGTTAGGGATAGTAGTGTACAAAGGAAGTTAATGATGAGTGGAAGTCGAGCGAAGTGTTTTAGATGGGAAAGGAAGGACATACAAAGAATGAGTGTAGGTGGGGCTTTAGGAGCGTGTTTGGGTGTGGGCAACCGACATTTGGTAAGGGAGTGTACGAAAGATAGGGGTTAAATGCTACCGTGCGGACAGGTGGGTCATGTTGCTAATGGTTGTAGGGGAACTGAAAGGAATGTACTATGGAATCAGGTAAGAATGGGTGATTATGCGAGAATGTGTTCAGAACCGAGAGCGAAGTGTGAATGAATGTGGAATGGAAGGGCATGTATCAAGCGGTATGTAGACGAAAGAGGGTGACGTGACAGCGGAATTCGGGAAACTGGAGTGTGAAGGGGGTTCAATGGTGGATCCTCCAGATGCAAGCGCGTGTGATGCATGTACGAGGGGTTGGGTTGTGATGAGGGAGGTTTTGCTGGAAAGACTGATGAGTGCATGAGTGTAAAGTGTGTTGTAAGGGAGTAAGATTGATTTGCCTTAGTAGATACTCGCAGTATGAATGTCATATTTAAGAATGGATGTGAGAAATTGAGAATACGTGAGATTAGGAAACTGTCAGGGGAAGTAAGAGGGATTAGAAATTTAGGGTAGCAGAAGCAAGAGTGTGTAAACGGTTAGAAATTGGGGGGGTGTAGTGATGGATGAAAGTGATTTTTGTGTGATTGAGAGTAATGAATGATAAATACATATTTTATTGGGATGAGTTGGAAAAAATGCGGGATGGTAGTGGTCCGTCCTAGTATGAAATTGTAATTGAATTACGTATGAAAGGGATGTGCTTGGGGATTTGTATTTGGGGAAGGATGGTAGGTTGGAGCAAAAATTGTGGAAGAGAGTGCCTGTAATTGCGACAGGTAAAAGTGCCACATGATATTGGAGAAGTTAGAGGTGAAAGTGGCATGGCCACGATAGCCTCGGGATAGCCAAATGATAGGTGTGGAGTATGTGGTTGGAGGGAATAGACATAAATAAATTAGTCAGGCAAATGTGTATATGATGGGTTTTGAACAGGAGATCCGTGAGAGTATATATAACATTGCCGAAAGTGGCAGGAAGAAGCGAGTCCGAGGAATATGTGGAGGGATTATGGGAATATTACGACGTTGGTGAATGTGGAGATGAGAGGTAATGTGAAGGTACGGCAGGTGATGACAGGTGATTTGAAAGGAGCTAATGATTGGACATGAGGAGTTGAATGAGAGTAAAGGTATTGAAATGTAAGTGATAAATGTAAGAGAACGATTGAGGAGAATGTTGGGGATAGGCGGGGGCATTGAGTTGTGGAGACGAGGATTTTGGGGATCGAAGCTTCCTGAATTTAAAAATAGTTCTGAAGATGACACCCCATATATCAGCTGTCCTCTACATTTTTCTCTCGTCTATCAATCGTGAGATAGAGAGCAGTGTGAGGAGCTGAGAGGGTGGGAGATTGAAAGGAGTACGAAAGGCCCTGGAATAGCCCTCTTAACGGTACATAAGCCAGATGGAAGTTTGCGGATGTGTGTGGATTATCGGAAGGTGAATGAAGTAACTGTGAAAGAGCGATTCCCGATGAATGTGGTGTCTGATTGTGTATACAAGATGAATGGAATGAAAGTGTTTACAAAATTAGATCTGGTAAGGGGCTATTACCAGATGCCTCTGGAGGAGGGGAGCAGGCATATTACGGCCTTTTCTAGTGGTTCCTGCCACTACCAGTTCCGAAGATTGAGTTTCGGACTGGCTAATGCGCCTGCTGCCTTCCAAAGGGCAATGAATGTGGTTCTGGCCGGGTTTGATCGCAAGAAGGTAACTGTTTTTATAGATGACATTTGATTATGCAGTGAGACTGTAGTAGAATATGGAACTGCTTGAACGAGTGTTAGAAAGATTGGAAGAAGTAGGAATAAAAGTAAAATTTGAAAGTGTGCTTGGTTGGCTGGGGAGGTGGAATTCCTAGGGCATATGGTGAGTGGAAGAGGGTAAGGAAGAGGATAATTTCTGTGACGGCAGAGGGAATTTCCACGCCCCCCGACCGTGGCGTGAGTTGAAAGGATTTTTGGGTTTAATTGAGTTTGGAAAGGAAGTTTATAAAAGATTGTTCAGGGATCGGGAAACCACTTACTGAATGGACGGGGAAGAGAAATTGTGTAAGATTGAAATGGGATGAGCGAATGATCGAAGCGTTCGAGAGATTGAAAGAGGAGGCTGCAAGAGACGTGATGTTGGCTTTCCCGGACTATGTGAGAATGCGAATAAACTAGAACCGTATAATGGATGCAACAGGTATGGGAGGATGCTTGGTACAAATGCAGAAGTTGGTGAATGGGGGAGAAACAATTGAGAGTAATTCGCGTGGTATGTGAGCAAGGCGTTTGGAAAGGCAGAGTTGAAATATCTGGTGATTGAAAAGGAATTGGCTGCAATAAGGTTTTTGTGTGGAAAGCGTTGAAAGTATTTTTTTGAAGCGTGGTAGATTTTAGATACGGACGACCATCGACCGCTAGTATATATGGTTAAAAAGGAGAGGAATGTGCTAGAATTGGTGAGAATCGATGAGGATTTGAATGAGCTTAGTTTTAAAAGGCAGAGTATGTACAAGGTAGACAGAATATTGTTGCAGATGCTATGTCGCGTATAAAACTGAACGAGATGATAGAGTTAGAGCGACTGGGACCCGGACCAAGCACCTGTAGGATCGGTGGTGGAAGCAACAGTATGTAGGGGAGAATCATGTGTGTGGGAATGTCTGTTTGGGTTGGGTAGTTTGGAAATAAATGGGTTGATTGACGAGTACTCCAAGTGAGCATGAACGAGTTATGGAAAAGTTGATGAATGAGATGCCGGAAGGAGGAGGTGAGAAGGAAGGGAATTAGATGAGGAGGAAAAGTTAGTGAAAGTGTTGTTATGGTATGAAACTTAAAAATTACAGTACGATTATTTTGATGAATAGGCCGGTAGAGTATAAAGAAGGGTGAATGAACGGTACGAATGTGATTTTAAATGTTCACTGTGGAAAGGATACTTGTAGCTGGCTGGTTAAGAAAGGTGATTGTGGGGAAAAAATGAGGGAATAAGGGGTAGTGTTGAGGATATCGCTGGAAGATGAATGCGATGAGGATGGCTGTGAGGAAGCTAAGCAGGTGAATGTAGCCGTGAGAGCGTGTATGCATGAAGCGAAAGGTAAATTAGTAACGAATGTAGTGGTGGATCAGAATAAATATCTGTCGTTAGTGAGTAGTACAGTAGTTAGTGAATTGGAAAGGTGCGATTGGGATATAAAAAGAAAATCAACGAGTGTAAGGATACATGGTTTGGGACAAGGGAATGTGTTAGTATGGGAGGAGGTACAATTAAAATCCAGTTAGGGGATTTGAAATAATACACAATTTTGTAGTCATGGATGAGAAATGGATATGCCAACATGTTTTTTATTAGAATTGATTTATGGAGAATGCATGATATAAGTGTGGATGTCGGGAGGGGAATTTTAGGAAAGGGCGGCAGGGAAATAACGAAGGTTAAAGGAGGGATGTCTAAAACTAGTTTTGTAGGTATGGTAGATATTGCAAGGAGTGAAAATGATTTGTTGAGTGAAGAGGAAATTAAGCAGATGCAAAATCAGTGCATGAAAATAAATATGTTAAGAGAGTGTGTGTTAGGGGGTGTAAGAGTAGGAAGTTGGCCATCTGAGTTAGAAGTGTATATAAGCGAAGTGTTAAGAGATTTGTTGTATGTAAAGGCATAGTTTATTTTTTGCATCAGGAAGGATATGATGGGGAAGTGTATGTGCTAGTATTTTCGAAGACGCAGCTGTGGGTATGTGTTTATTGGTGCATAATAGGTTTGGGGTATCTGGGGAAAACAAATTATGGGAACGTGTATGAGAGAGAGATTGTATGTGCTCGATTGAGTAAATTTAGTGATGTAGCGATTATTGCAGCGGACTGTCAGAAGGGTAAGTATCAAAGTAGTATGCGAATCCACCTGTGTTGCGATTGAGATGAAAGAGTTATTTGAGATGGTTGTGATTGATTGTGTGTCGTTGCCTGTGACTGCTAGAGGACATGTAAATGGTTGTAATGGTAGATCATCGGAGTAAGTTTGCACATGCGGTAGCGATTCGAAACAAAAAGAGTGAGACCAGCGAGAATGGTGGGTCAAGTGATGTTGCCAATGTGTGGTGCGTTTCATCGCTGAATGTTGAGTGACATGGGTCAATTTGTTGGATGGGAGTTTGAGCAAATGTTGCGTGATTGTGCATAGAACATGTGTACTCTACGTATATGCCCAGTGCGAATGGATTGGCGGAATGAACGTAGAAAACGTTGACAGAGATATTACGCATGATGAGTGAATGTGATAATGATTGGGATAAACGTTATGAAAGGCGTTGTGGGTGGTATACAACGCCACCGTGCATATGGGTATTGGTATGTCTCCGTGTAAATATGTGTTAAATTTTTGAAAAGATAGTGAGACTGAGATTGGGGCCTGGTCTGATAATGATAGGGAGGTATGGAAAAGGCGCATGAAAGGTTTGAGTTACGTGGGCGAGAAAGTGTTGAAAGAAGTAATCGAGAAAGCTGGCGTTGAATGTAAATAAAGTGCGTGGAAAAATTTGAGGGTCCGTATGAGGTGGTTGCTGGTCCCAGTGGGCTTAGTTATGTTGTAGGGGAAGTTATGTGTAGATGGTAGTGTGAGAAATGCGACAAGATCACAACCAATTGCGATGGAAGGACGTACCAGAATATGTGAGAGAGAATGGTGGAGTAAATGGTTGGAAATCGAATGTGGGTGAACCAAGCATGCATGAGAGCTTGTATGGAGGATCAGCAATTTGTTTGATAGAGTATGGTAAACGTAAGAAAGGGAAGAAACGTAAGTAAACTGAATGGTCGTAAGTTAGTGATAGGGGTGTGAGTGCCAAAGTGGAAATGAGTGATAAAGCTGTAATACGTGGATGAATGGGATGGTATGGATAGAACGTAGCATATGCGGGTTTGATATAACTGGAGTTGACGAAGTTCTAGGAGTAGTAGAACGGTTGGAGGTAAGCGAAAGTAAGAGTAAGAGAGCGTAGCAGTGATAGACGAGTGATTGAAAGCATGAATGAATCAAGTTGCAAGAATTGAAAGGCCAATGAGTGAATGGGATGGGTTAGTTGAAGAATTGGGGGAGGTATTTGGGAACGAGTTAGAGGGTATAGATGAGATTGTGGATGAAATTGAGAGTGGTAATAGTGAAGAAGATAGCGTGAATCTGAGAGAGAATGGAGGAGAAAATGTAAATCTGAATGTTGCTGGAAGAGAGAGCGAGTCTGAGAGAATGATTGGCGTGCTCGCGAACGCTGATCTAGAGGACCTGCTAGGGAGCATCCGTGGTGTTGGTGTATATGATTTGAAAGAGGTGTGAAAGGTGTTGGTTGGGAAATGCTAAAAGGGGGGAGAAATATAGAGGGATCAGAAATTTGTTTTTATTTAGCATTTCCCAACGTTTTGTGAGAGAGAGAGAGAGAGAGTGTAATTGTCATTGTGAGTGGTTCGGTTGGTTGAGTTGGTTTTACGGCTGTCTCTCTGTCTGTCGTGTATTTTTCTACTTTGGGAAGTCTTGGGCAGTTGGAGGTCCAACTGGAAAGGAACGGGGAGTTCGTCTGTTTTTTTTGGTAACAGCATTAATGGTTCATGCCCTTCTTTTTTTTTGTTTGTTCGTTGTTGGTGGAGGGTCGGCTTGGCTTTTTGTCGGTTGTGTGCTGTGATTGGCGACCGTGGACCTTATCCATCTCCAGCAACCGAAGATCAGGGTGAGTGTTGCGTGTTGTGTTGTTTGTGGGTGTGAATTCCGCCACAGAGAATTTTAAGAGTCTAGTAGGCCAACTAGGATGGTTATGTGTTAATTCAAGACGTGACTTATCTGTCATATGAAGTATTGGAACTTAGCTGTAAAACAAATAACCCTGATTGTGGCAAACAAATGTCTAAGAAAAGCCTGTCTCTTTAGAGCTGTAAGGATTTCCCAGGACTGGGTGACAGCTTCAAGTTCAAGTTGGCTGTGCAAATCTCCCTGATGGATTTAGTGGTGCTGGAGGCTTTGTGACTTTCCACGTGGGAGTCAAAGAAAGAAAATAAGAAGTGTTGTCAACAGCACTTCTTACTATCTTGGAAACATGTTGTCTCAAATACTGTATGATGGAAAGCGAAATCTGCCTGTGGAACCCTATGTGGATAACCGTTCACTTCATAAGAATGTGTACTCTTGGTTAAAAATGTTTCCAAAAAGAGATTGAGAATTGACATAGATATTATCAAAGAACTGGTTCAGAATGCAGAGTTCAAGATATTTTGGGTGGACTCAAAGCACAGTTGGCTGATGTGTTGAACAAAAAAGGGGGTAAATTCTTTGAGAATAGTGAAAGTACTTGAGAGTGGATCCCTGAAGTCTTCAACGGCTTTTATAAGTAGACAATTTCATTTTTTCTGTACCATGTAATGCTTATTACTTTGGAAGTAGATTTTTGTTTCATTTCAAAAGAGAAGGAATATGTTAATTCTGTTGAGATTATCTGTACAAGATGTTGCGCTTTGCGCTCGTATTTGTTTATGTTTAAGTTGTTTGTTTGTTTACGTTTATGTTGTAAGGAGGCCTGAACGAAGCGTCATGACGGTAGGCCGGACCTCCGAGGGAAATAAGTAAGTCTTTTTATGCCTGCCTTTGATTTCTCTCGCCACACTGGCCTGCAATCAGATCAAAATTCAAGCATTCTCAATGGCTCTGTTTTCAGAAAGCATATTCCTGCTGGCACTGTACTGATCCAATACCATACCATTTCAACCCCTAATAAAAGATGCGTGTTCATTAATACTTACCTTTGTTACTGGGCTATTTTCTTCAAAAATCCGTATATTCATTTCTTCAAGAATCTCAGGCTATATTCACCAGAAAAGACAAGAATAAGTTGTTACATCACATGAAATGGATGTCTTTTTGCTTACAAGGTATCAAAACAAACATCACCATTAGTTACAGCCAGGTCTCTATTATAAAACCTAAATAAAAAAAAACCACAGCCTTTCAGGATTAAAACACTTTCTCCCTATAAAATTAATGCATAACAAAATGCTTTAGTATTCTCACCTCCTTTTGCTAAATGTAACTATTAAGCATTTCATACCATCTTTTCCTGTCAAGACTGCTCACTCTGAGAGCTACTCGAAGTGATAGATTCTTTGTTTCCTCAGTCCCCGTCCGCTCCTATTTTATCATACTGTCTGAGTACAATGACTGTCATTATTACAATGACCTGCATACCTCTGTACTTTTCGACCATCCCACTAACTACTTCCATCATACTTAGGTAATGCATTTCCCACAGAGCACTTATATACTTCATTATGGACTGTTCATTAAAATGCCTGCATCTCTTATTTTCAATCCATATCTGGTGCGAGATATTATCCAAGATCCTACCCAACCCTCCCCTTAGATACTGAGTTCTAGCAGGCATCTTGTATTACCCAGTGCAGTTCTACAATTACAGAACAAGGTTTATTCTGTGCACACATGACACCCAATATTCAGAACAGAAGCTTCTGCCTTCAAGTTTAATCCATCACCTTTAACAGAAATATTCCTGAGCAGATGAATCAAATAAGTTATGATGATCTTGACCCACTTCAAATACCTTGTGTTGTCCAATAAAATTAATGTAGCAAGTTCTGGAAACTTTAAATATCAAGACACACCAAAACAAGTCTAAAGATTTAAGACATTCAAACCTACTGTCTCATTTCAAAGAATGATGGCCATTGTTATTGTACAGTATCAATTTCTATTATTATCAGTACTCACTTTCTCACACATCCATACACCCCACTCTCAACCCCTTCAAACTGATCAGTATGTAGTTCTACATGCAACTGCTAACCCATTCAAAATGAGCAGTGGGTATTTATTTCAACTTGGACATTTCTGCCCACGGTAACTAATCTGGATCCAAGTTCTACCCATCTTATCAGTAGCCAAAATCAAGATCAAAAAGTCAAAACAAAAATCATGAATCCTTACTAGCACCCTGAACACCTGGTCTCAAAGCTTTCTACTAATCTTCAAGAACATGAAACTGTTCCACTTGCTTATACACTCTGAGGGGCTTTTCAGATAAAGTACATTTCACTCCACAGTACACGAGAACTCAAAAGTAAAACACTATTACTGTACAACCAATAACATAAGGCAGTAAGATGGCTACAGTAAAGAACTGTTCCAGAAGTTCTCCAATATACTAACTACGTCATCCACTCAAACTTAGTAACTGAGAAAAGGTTTATTATTATGAGTGGGATTCTTCTTCTCTCAGATTTGGAACAGAATCTGTTCTAATTGTTAGAGAATCAGGATTATTGTTTCTGAAACATGGAATGGAATACAGAGTTTAGGCCAAAGGCTAAGCGCTGGGACCTATGAGGTCATTCAGCGCTGAATAGGAAACTGAGAGTAGGTAGGTTGGAAAGGTGTAACAGGAGGAGAACCTCAAAGCAGTTGCACTATGAAATAATTGTGAGGAGAGGGTTAAGGATAGCAAGATGGAAGAAAGATAATATGAACAGAGGTACAGTAAAGGGAACGAAAGGGGCCGAAGGGACGCTGCAAAGAAACTTGAGTAATGCCTACAGGGAACGAAACTACTGAACCTTACTATGGTAAGGAAGGAAGCTGGTCCCTGAGGTAGCATATCGCTCTCATATCTGATGCCCACCTGCTCTCCCACCCAAGGTCATGACATGAACCTATTTACTATCTAGTGCTTCCTCTCTGCTATAAACCAACCCATAACAAGGGCCTCCTTCTCCAGTTCCTTCATTTAGAACAATTGAAATTTCTGTATTACAGACGTCCATGACAGCACTTCAAGGACTTGACAACTTTAACAAATCCATGATATCAAAAAGCAAGTTTCCTATTTTAATCTCAAGTAATCTTTCTCAGGCCAATGTTATAGATAGAAAGTTTAAATTACATTAACTTGAAAATTATATTGTTCCACTTTAAAATTTTTCTGGAACCAATGTTACATATAAAATGAATACATTAATTTGAAAACGACAATTATTTAACTTTGAAATTACAAATTTTCTCAAAACATTCATACATTAGAAAAATACTTTTTATTCCCAGAAACCTTACTCTTCCACTTAGATATGAGACCTCCTATCACAAGTTAATTAGAAGAAGTTCTCAATCTGGAAATAAAAAGTGTATATTTTACAAAAAGATCAGGTATTTTCAATATTTTTAACAACCAATCTGGATACTACATTAATTACAGACCATTTGGTTTTTAGTGCACACACAGCATCACTGTTCAACAAGTTTAACACCAACAATATTAAAAATCAATCCAACATTGAAGACACTAACATCAATAATAGCAATTGTTACTTCAATGACCAATGATTAAAAATTCTTACAGTAAATGATGAAGTGTGTCAAAATTCACCCAATTTCATTAGCTTACAGTACATTTCAAACATTCTTCCAAACATCTAAACATCCTCCTTCCTCAACATTAAGACAATTACCCTAAACAACTTGATTAGCCAAGTAATTATAAATATTCTGCTCTTAATTCAACAAATGTGCCCTTAACATTTACAATGTAGTCATGCTCTTCATTTAGTTAAACTAATCTGGAGACCAAAGGTATTAGGACTGTACATTAATTATATTGTACTGACAGACCACAAACAAAAAACAATCCAATAAAAATAAAGCCATGACTCGATGCAGCACATCGCTGCGGATATCAAAGATCATCCAGAATCCTTGTGGTTCTCCATTCAATGACAAAACCCTACACATCAACAGGAAGTTAAGAGCTGTGTAGACCTGAACACTGATTCTGCAAAAGAATAACCTGCATGTACATCAGAGGCAGTCCAGTAATAAAGTACAGGCAGTCCCCGGTTTACGACGGTTCCGGCTTACGACGTTCCGAGGTTACGACGCTTTTCAAATATATTCATCAGAAATTATTTCCCGGCTTACGACGCATGTTCCGGGGTTACGACGCGTCGTACGCCGATCCGACGGAAGAAATATGGCCCCAAAATGGCAGAATAATCATAATTTGAAGGTTTTTTTGATGTAAAACTCAATAATAATGCAGTTTACATCGTTTTCAATGCACCCAGAGCATTAAAAGTAAGGTTTTCTTATGATTTTTGACGATTTTCGACGATGTTCCGGCTTACTACGATATTTTCGTTACGACGCAAGAAGAACGGAACCCCGTCAGAAACTGGGACCGCCTACAATTCATGAACATGACAGAGGCCTAGAGATCAACATACAAACCTAACAGACCTCCTCCTCGCAACTGTCAACAAGCACTTCAGTGTAGTCATCCAAGTGGGAACATATTGGGGTGATAATATACAGCAGACTATAATAGTGAAGATGATTTGAAAGTACTGTACTGGGAAATGCCAGGCAATTAAGGGGGCATGCAAGGAGTACATACAAACAGTGTTTATGGACAGATCATCTAGTTAGACAGTGATCAGAACTGCTGTATGTGCCTAAATGGAGTGGGAAGTCATTGTTGGGCAGAATGGAGCTGCAAAAAGTGTTCAGAGAAATTACACAACAGCACTTTTTAAATGGAAGAGGTCCAGCAAAGCAGACTGTACACCACTACAGGGTCCAACAATCATGAGAGAGAAGACTGACAAGAAGCCTGCAAGGAAAGAGCCCTGGTTGATTTGCCAAGAGCACTGGGAGGGGGTTTGGGGAGTGGAGAGAATGTGCATGACCATGGATACAGAATGACTAATGCTCAAGGTGAGGTTTTATAGACAGTTCCCATAGATAAAGGGCATTTTAGTATGGTGTGAATATAAGAGCAATCTGCATTCCTACAGCTTAAGAAAATAATAATTTTGGCAGTACTAAGTCACTGCAAATCTCATTAAGGTTACTAACTAACACAGGAACTTTCCTTAACTAATACAAAAGCAGTGTCCATGAACATTAAGCATTATTAGCTTAGTGGTTCTCCTGCAAGAAAACAAGACTGTAAATATAGTATTGTGCCATTGAGAACATCTTGGCTGTAATTAAGAAACATCATTGCACAACTTCAGAGGTGACTAGCAAACATCAACTGTACCAAATTTAATAGGTCTCCCCACATCAGAATCGACAGAAATTCTCTACAGCCTCAGATGCAGCCACATGCTACTATCCAATCATAGTCTGACTGATGAAAGGAAAGAGTCAATACCTCCAACTTGCCATTTATTACTATTTCAAGCCTTTCACTGTTTGGCCTTTTATTTAGTTCTGGACCATTTTTATTTTAATGAGTAGCCCCTGAAATTTATTCACTTTAAATACCTGTACTGTAGAATAAATCATTATGGCTTTTAGGATGTAATCAAGAGCATCTTTTAATAAAGTGTTATGACTGTTTATAAACTTTCTTTTTGTAGAAACCTGGAGTTTTTACTTGCCTAGGTTACAGGAACGTCTATCATGTCCTCTCCAGAAAAACCATGTATTAGAAATTTCACAAATTATACAAGTTCATTGTGTAATTGAAGAAGAGAGAGACCAGTCAGATTTCTGTGGACAGAACTTCCAACAGACATCTAAAATTACTCCACCATTTTACAAAAAAGTTCACATACATTTTTAGCATAATTACTTATTGACCAGGCTGAGGGTACTGAATAGCAAACCACAGCCGATCTATAAGTAATTCATCAATCTCTCTCGCCTATCCTAGTGTGAAATAACTATACTAGCCTAATTTGTGTGGGGATTTTATTTCACAAGATTCAAGTACAGTATAATTGTTGTAAGAGAAACCAACAGAAAAATCTTATTAATCTTGCTGTGCAACCGACAGCACATCCAGTATTTAGATGAAACAAGGAAAATGCCATCATTTCAATATCTGAGTGTGAAAACTGTTCCTGGTATTCTATATCCTAATGCACTTTAATGATGCACAAAGTATCAAAAGTGTCAAAAGATGAGGTTCAGTTAGGAGAGCAAAAGATCAAATCTTGATCTTCTAAGATAAATCACTCATGCATCTGTACAGAATTCTGTATTCGACTGCTTTCTGTGCCAAACCTCAAGTATGAATATGTTACACAGTGGGTCAAGAATACCACCCTGAGGAAAACCAGCTACACATATTAGTGCGATATGTTCCCTGACTTCAAAGTTTGTCAACTAGCACCACCCAATACTGCACTTAGAAGCCGCTCTGAAAAAAAGCCCCACAGGAACTCAGCGAAGAGATTCAGTAACCTGTGAAAACACTAGAAAAGGAAAAAAAGTGCACCACACACCCGGTCCTTGCAAAAGCCCACCTGTAAATTAGGGAACAGCTCCTTTCAGCATAGGTACCCAGATGTCATGCTTGTAGTTACTTAAAAACTTGAAGAAAAACCATGCATCAATCTCTCTCTCTCTCTCATAGAAGCATGATTTGTTAACAAGTATGAAAAGGACCATCAATGATATGGAAGGTACAGCTAAGTTCCAAGTTACTTATTTCATATGCATATTTATAAAGCAATAAAAACCTTTTAAATGAATCATTCTGATTTGCCTTAAATTAGTAAACGTGTGTCATACAAGTTGAAATTCGAGTGAACCTGAACTTTGTACACATACTTTTGAGTGGAGATAAGAGGGTGTAGACTCTTTATGGTAGTGTGATATACTGATTTATTTCGAAATCAGGACCTATAAACTTTTTCTTTTGAGACAGTATCAGTTTTGAGCTCTGAACATTAAACTTGACAGTGTGGCTTCCAAACTGAAAGGGTATGTGGGGAGCACCTCCCCTAAGAAGCCTCAACCATTACAGAAAGAACTACAGTATGTGGCCGATGATAGAAGTGGAATGGAATATGGAATTTAGGCCAAAGGCCAAGCACTGGCACCTATGAGGTCATTCAGTGCTGAAAGGGAAATTGAGAGTAGAATGGCTTGAAAGGTGTAACAGGAGGAGAACCTCTCAGTTGCCCTATGAAACAAGTGTTTGGAGAGGGTTAAGGACAGCAAGATGGAAGAGAGAATATGAATGGAGGTACAGTAAAAGGAATGAAAGGGGTTGCAGTTAGGGGCCGAAAGGATGCTAAGTACTGTAAGTGACACCTACAGTGCATCTCACACACTAACCCCCATGGGGCATGATAAAGTGGACAAATGTATGACTACTCACATCTCGCCCTGTTCAGTGACAACACCCAAATGTTTAGGGATCAACTGGAATGTAAAATGACGGTGAAATAGAATGCCAGCAAGGAGTGTTTCTTCAACATTAATGCTTTGGAAAAGTAAAGATAGTAGAAACAGAGGTACGGGTAAGTAATAGATGGCAAAGTAATGTAGATACTGTACCCAACAGCAATTGGAAAGGGATTACTATACTTCCTAACTTCTACATCGAAGAGACATCCAAGTGTGACTACCAGAAGTGTGTGACAAGATAATTTTCTATGCACGCTCCGTTTTTACCAATGAAATTTAATGATAGCTGTTGACATGCAAACTGCCTCTGTAAAACTTAAGTATCCCACGACTGAGATCCGGAACACTTCCTACTCTCAGTCATATTATGCACTTACTAACAGCTACCATGTTATCAGCAAAAGACTAAACTAATATTCAGATACATGTGGAAAAGGTCCACAAAGTATTGAACTGCACAGAGTCATTCATCTGGCACATTTTGTTTGGTTAGGCAGCACTAAGGCAATTGACAACCCACTTGAGATGTGGGTCACAAGGTGGCGCTCTTCCCTTGTATGTATGGCATGTAACGTATGTCCTTCATGAACCTGACGAATTAAATACAAAAACGTCTAGAAACCCTAAAATGAGCAATACTTGTTACTTCTTTTCCAATTGCGCAGAAACTACAGGGCTAAACTGTGTAGTAGAATCCTAAGATGAAGTGATGCTTGAATTTCAGTTCACTCGTATTACAAAATATTATGACCCTGCAAAAATGTTTTTGAAAAATTTGATTGCATCAACTAAAAGCTTTAATCTGTAGCATTCTACCATTATCAAATTGGAGGTGTGTGTGACAGAGCCTAATTTCATTAAATCAAGGTCATAACCTTCAATACTTTGTGGATGCTATATGTTTCACTTTCAGAATACTGTCCTGTAAACAAGGTTATGGGTACGTAAGAACATAATTCAAATGAGGTCTTTTATGTGAAGCTTCCAATGTGTTTCGATCCTGATGACCTGTGTTTTGAGGGCGGGGGATAACTATGAAGCAACCTCTGTGAACATTAGCCTCAGCTATATATAAATTGTCAGCAACCGCAGTCCTTATGAGATTAACAGCCTCAGTTTGCCTTGTCTGGAGTGATCATATATAATGACAACAGACAAACAGTTAAATTATGTATACAACATTTACGATGCCCTTAAGAAAATCATATTTATACATAGTCAACATCAGCTGTTTATGCAAGATACAGTTTGGTGGACATAAGCTTAATTCGCAAGATTCAGTTTGCCTACAAAATGCTGGGAGTAAGTTTGAAATGATTCAGCCATGTTTGCCTACAGGATCTACAAAAATCATGTGCACCTTTGAATTGACAGACTACTGATGGAATTCAAGTATCCTTGGCCTAATTGGGCCAAATTGTCCCCACATGAAAAATGCATTATGAAAAACATGGAAAAGGTGGAGATACAGCCAAGAAGAAATGGCACTTGTTGTAAACAAAAGGTCAGACTAAAAAATGGCTACAAAAACTGTCAAAGTGGCTAAGAAGACATGTCAGAAAATCCATCATCCAGCATCCAAAAGTGGTCACTGTAAACTGTCAAAGGCAGTAGTAGCAGAGTGCAAAGGAGAATTATTCCAGTTTAACCAAAAGATTGGTTATAGAGAGACCAGGTGGCTGAACTAACAAATGAAAGGCTATTAAACAAGACTACAGCCTACAAACTCTGGCAAGGGGAGGCTAAAACACAGGTGGCAAGGGAAAGAGGTAGGAATTGGGAATGATTTGCAGCACATCTCACTTAACAGGGAAAACATGAAAGGATACACAAAACAGAAGATGAAAATATTAATACATGCTGAAAGTAACAAAATGACACTACAGAGGAATTACCTCGAAAATGTCTCTATGAACACTAACACAGACTGGAAGAAGAAGCTGGAAAGTGAAACTAGACCAAAAGATTATAGTATTAAGAGGTTTAGAGCCTCAATGCTAGTAAATGCTCAGAAAAAAGGCCTCACAAGACAACAAACCAGCGACCAACTTTAATGTCTTCCTCAACAAGTGTTAGCATAGTAACTTTGCAGGTAAACCCCCTTTCCCTCCCTCCCCAAAATTTGCTCACTTTTAAGAAAAGTGAAGCCAGTACACAACATGCATAAGAAATTTTCCACAAGAGTCTGTACCACCAGTAGGCAACAAAAAAGTACAGCCACAGGTACCCTCATATCCTGGGCTGGGTCAGGAACAAACTAACATCTGCACCCAGACCTCAGACCATGCAGAAAGACTATGCAAAATCTGACTCACTATATGACAAACATTATCTTTTCAAGCACTGAGGCTGAAGTTACAACCGCGTCTTCAAACAAGGCAAACCCAGGTTCATAAAAACTACAAAGCCCGTTTTGGTTAATCTAAAGCAGCATCTGCCAAACAATCAAAGACTACCTAGAGTAAAAGCTGTCAATTTCCAAACGTTATGGACAAATGAATGAGAATCCCTTCGTGATTTGTAATATGTCAAATCACAAATTCGAAAAATTTGAGCTGGATTCTTGCCCTTACCAAGTCCAATGAGAAGTTGGGATGGCTTGCTCTACAAAATGAGTTTGCAGTGACTATGATTGGCTGACCTCACACATTGCGCATAGCCTGAAGTTACTAGGCATATCCTGGATGCCACAAGTGTTGCAGTATGGCACCTGCAGCTGCAGAAAGGCTGGACTGAGATGCTTGGGGTTTTGCTAAGAGCATTTTCAAACTTGGGCATAATCATCAATGAAGATGATCGAAACTCCAGACTGAACATTAATATCTTTTAAGCAGCAGACGAATGAATGAAATAGGATAAGAAACTGCTTCTAAAGCAACAGCAGACAGTACAGGTAAAAAGAGAAGCAACTAATATAATGCTGGCTTCCAGAACAAGAGCTCTTTTATACACTTGGATGGAGAGCTCAGTCAAGGAGGTCAATCGACCAGTGAACTCACGTCTCTTCCAAAACACAAAGAGAAGAGGAATGACAACTATGTTCACATTCCTCAAGCATAGTTACCAAAAGACAGAACAGGAAAAGGCTGCATTTGCTAAAGCAGCCAAGTTAACCATTTTCAACACGACACTGATGACAGGGATGTGGGAAACATGGCAGACATTCTTGCGCTCTCTGTGGCGATACAATGCAAAGTGCATGAATAAGTACGTTTTATAAAAAGTACCTTTAATCTAATCCAGTTCACAACAAAAGCAGACAACCAATTTTCCAAGTAAGAATATAAACAGGAGCAATCATAACCAAACCACCTGTGTTGATTGATGCATGAAAGATGGTAACAAACATGTCAAATAAAACATCAGGCAACACAAAACGACGCTGAGGACCAATACAAACGCTGTAGACATATGTGAGAAAGAGGGAGTCTATCCTTCCAGTGGGGGATCGAATGGAATATAGAATTTAGGACAGTGGCCAAGCTCTGGGACCTATGAGGTCATTCAGTTGTGTAAATAAGCGAAAGGTGTAACAGGAGGTGAAAACCTCGCAGTTGCACTATGAAACAATTGTTAGAGAGGGTGGAAAGTAAGATGGAAGAAAGAGAATATGAACAGAGATACAGTCAAATGAATGAAAGGGGTTGCAGCTAGGGGTCGAAGGGATGCTGCAAAGAACCTTGAGTAACGCCTACAGTGCACCATGAGGTGCACTGATGGCGTTAAAACCTCACGGACCATTTTAAAACTGAAAAATTTGGCAATACTTAACCAGTCGTCCAGACACTTAAATGAGCTGACTTGATTGTACACACAGACACCACTGATTCGCCAACATTGTATGAAAGGACATTAGCCTTTATTCATACACCTCGATGAATACACTACATGTTACGAACAAGTATGTAACTTAAACCTTCAGTGCAAACACATCAATGAACTGATTTCAGCTTATAATACAAACTACACCTCAATGAGCCCATAGTACAAACACCGATTGATAAATACCAAATATCTAGATGAATAGACTTAAGGCAGCTGAATACCAATGGGCAATTCAGCACGCGTTCATTGACTGATTTTATAATGAGGAATCAAGATGTCTCTGTATTTAAGACAACTTCATCACTGTTCTCCTGCCTCTGAGATGAACTGATGGAGAGAGCAACGAGGCAATACCTGTACTGTACCTAACATAACACTATGTAGTACAGTACTGTACTGTACTCCAGTGGGGCAGACAAAAACCTCCAGAGGAACTGTAGGTCTGCAACTGAATGGCTTCTTCATTATTACAAAACAAGCCTCTACATAGAACAAGCACAGACATACTGCTTCTAACTTCAAGATCAACAAAAAGCATAAGGGAAAACAAGTTGTGAGAGGAGAGATGAACTCAACTCATTCCAACACCTACAGGATGGGCCAAGACTTGCTATGGCTATTGAGGATATGAAGATGCTGCTTGCAAATGGATGCTGAAAAATCTGTCACCACGCATTAAAAGTAATTTCCACATCACAACATCACAAATTAATAACCAGTGGCTGTGTAAGGTCAGCCCAAAACAGACTCACCTGGAATACTGTACAGAGTTACTGAGACTTTCAAGCAGGAAGAGTACTATATAAAATCTTGACAACCTGACGCAGTCATACAGGCATCCCATTCCTTTGCAGACGGGCACACTATACGAAAGCAAGTGTTCAAAAACATCAGATACCAGAGTGCTATCAGCAGGGTTATAATACTGCAACCATACATACATAATGAAATAACATACCATTTCTCCAATGTGTGCATCAAGAACTGACAATGAAGGAACTAAGTAACATCACCACTTCTCTGACGACAAGAGCAAAAAGACGTGACACTTGAATAAGCAACCCAAAGGAGCCAAGAAATCTGAAGACTGAAAACATAAGTGTCTGCATCCACAATCACTAAGGCTCAGGAAACAATTCTCAAATACCATGGTCCTTACACGCCAAATTTGAGGCAGTTTAGCCTCAGAGAAACAAGAATGAGGTATACCTAGCTTCTCATTTCTCCCCTTACTGCGAAACCCCTACGAAATAGTTGACTTTCCTTCAGACAGTGAGTGACACAGCTATATGGTTATACAAAGAACGACTGTCCAGTCTACAAAAAAATAAAAAAAAAGAGCCGCTTTCCTGAGTTACATTGGATAAGTTTTCATTTAAGAGTAACTCAATCTTTTTCAGCTGAAGAATAAACTTATCATAAAGAAGTGTGTACCTCAAAAGCAGGCCATTCATTCATTTTGTGAATAAGATGTTATTACAGAACTGGGGCAATTACTTCACCAACTGAATAACAGTAGTACTGTGTAATTAGTTAACAATAGCAGTAGAATACTACTCTCCTAAACTCTCTTTTCAATACTCGAGACAAAAGAGTACTGGTTCATTTTCCCTTCAGAGCCAAGAAACCCAGAGGTCTTGGGAACCTCATTCTATCTTATCTTCCACTGTAACATACTGTACCATTCAGTACTACAAGGAAAAGGGACAGCATTCAATCACTACTACTTTCAGCACAAAAAATATATTGGCTCAAGTGTGTGACAACATATTGAAGCTTGCTCTAGTTTGGGTAGGAAGGAATTTTCATGAAACCTATTTGGAACTACTCGAACTGTGCTGACCTTGAATGGATCTCGCACACATCATAGGATTGGAATGGCTTATGGTTCTGTTGAAGGTGTATTTTGTGCAAGTACCTAGAACCTTGAGTAGAACAAAATAGCATATAGGACTTAGGACTAGATCATTCAGCCCTGAAATGGAAATTAACAGTAAAAAGTAAAGGAGCGAAAGGTTTAACAGGAGGAAAACCTCACATTTACACTATGAGTTCAGTGCTAGAAGAGGGTTGGGGAAAGTAAGACGGAAGGAACTGAACATGAACAGAGGTACAGTCAAAGAAATGAAAGGGTTGTAAGCATGGCAGCTCAAGCTCAAAGAGATGCTGCAAAGAACCTCGCACGCCTACAGTGTACCACATGAGGTGCACTCGAGGCACTATCCCCCTACGGAGATGAACCTAGAGTAAGCAGATAAATGATCAAACCTCCTCTCCCCTCTGCTTCCAATGTGAAGGGAGACAAAATGCCAGTTAGTATTTGAGCTGCTGGTCTCATACCCACTCCTCTTATTCCCTTCATTCCACAAACAAACTCAAGGAGACTGAACTCAATTTGGACTAGCTGAGTACACTGAAGGAATATACCAGATCTGGACCATCTGTGGACTTCTGAGGATGGAATATACATGGAGAAACACAGAGATGGGAAATACACAAGATGGTGTTGTCCCTCATTCAACTTAATGGACATGACAAATTCAGATTGAAGACATCCCAACCCCCTTCCACAGCATACCAGTGACACTGTTATCCAGACAAAACTTATAAAGCATCAAAGAAGTAACTTCAGTCTTTGTGATAGCACTGTCAACTGCTCACAAGACATTAGTAATAAAGGGAAGTCACTGAAAGTCATATGCCACAAGTAGAAGGGTGCAACACTTTAGATCTAATATACATTTGGATCAACAGGGGCCAAGATGCAGCAGCACTACTTTATTCCTACTTGGAGATTCTCTTGTTCCGATTAAATTATAGAACAAGTCTATACAAAAGCTACTTAGTACAGCCACCAGTGCAGTGTTAGGGAAGGAAAGTCTACGAAAAAATGTTGGCTATTGCGCAGATTCTGGATCCCTACATGAGGCTTAAGGTTACTCAAAAGGTCCTACTATCAATGGCTTGTGGTCAAGCTAAGAGTTGATGGATTAAGGCAAAGAGAGGTATCTTCAGTGAGAGCATTGTGGAACAAGACACTAACATTCCCTTTTACGCCTCCAAGTACACTTGCCTCTTCCACCTCTTTGACACAGAGGACAGCAAAACAATGAAACACCAACAATAATTACAGAAAACTTCTTATAGAAATCATGAACACAACCAGCCGGTTCTCCATCAGGATGGTAAATGGAGGCTCAACCACCCAGGAAGATATCTTGGGAATAAATCTGGCTTTAACAGCAATCAAACAAACATCCAGTCACCTGTCTCAGACAGTACAGTACAAATCCCTCTTGACAGCAACTCAGAATGTGGTACACTTACAAGAAAAATGAAGTTACTTCAGGTGACGGGCAGTCTACAGCTTCAAGGCAGACAAGACAATTTTACTTGGGAAAATTTTACCTGGGTCTCTTCCTACAGTGTACAGTACAGTACTGGGATCCAGGCTATGAGAATGAAAACACTCCAGGTAAAGAAGGAGCAATAAGAGCAGAGTCACAGAAAGAGCAAAAAGAGCTCAGTTGAAGAAAGTGCAACAAGAGCTGGAGTCTGTAGGGGATTCAATCCCTGATAAATAAAAATTCATCACCACAGCAACACAAACCACTGAGACTACAAACTCACTGGAGAACAAGCAGAAGACAGCAGCAGACTTCAGAGCTTTATCAAAATGCATCAAGCACCAAATCTACCACTGGAGGCATCAAGTGTTCAATATTTCTGTCATGAAGTTGAATGTCATACACTCTATTACCACCTCTGTTGTGTCCTTGAAGCAACTGGAGGTACTTTTCTGCAATTATCCACCCTGTAAGTTTGGATGCTTCAGAACACTTCTCCCAGCCATTTTACGCCCACTGACAGCTATCTGAAAGGTTTAAAACCAATGAGAAGGTGAGAGAGCAAAACTCCTTACATTACAGCACTGAGCCTTACATTATCACAGCCTTGACAAAAGAAGTAACTAGTATCTGTAGTGCAGTGTCCACAAAGTACTGAAATGCACAGTCATCAATTTGGCACATTGTGCCTCATCAGGCAGGAAAAAGGTTGACTGACAATCCACTGAAAAAGCTCCATATGACAGCTATAAAGATGAACCCTAATGTTGTTACAGAATCAGAGACTGCAAACAAATGAAAGAAGGTAAAATGACTAAAATATCAAATAACAAAACAAAGACAGTGACCAGAAAGTAAGCAAAGGAAGAGGCACAATCAGGAAAACTACAGGGAGGTTGCGGGACAAGTGCAGGACAACCTACATACCTTGTTACCTTTTCCACAGGTTAATCCCTAGTTGGAGTGGCTCTTGTTCATGAGCCTTTTCCAGCAGCTTGCTTCCTAATTTATGCCGACAGATGTCCCTCCTGTCTGTGTGGTCCTCTCCTCGTTTCCCCAGTTTTGGGACGGATGAACCACGTTCTACATTGTCAGAGTCATGAGTCTAGTCAAGGGAAGAACAATGGTGGGCAACACCTACATCAGAAATGGTGCTGCATGCTACAGTTATATTAGAGGATCCAGAATCCTCTAATATGTCCCACCGCCAGGTTTCCACATGCAGAAGCCACCAACCAGGAGACACGAAATGATGCTCAAGACTTTCAAAGAAAATTTACTGGCAAAATGCCACTGAACAGTTTTAATAATTGATTGGGGTATTAAATTCATTTCATGCCTCCCTGGGGGCCACCATCACTGACCGGGATAGTTACGCATGTAGTCAGTCTTCAAACAGCAGCAAGTTTAAAAGTTGTATGTCAGTCTCATTTGCGCAATCCTTGTAAAAAGAAAATGTTAACATCGACACTTTAAGATCAGATAACGCTTATTCTCTAATATCTAGATAAATTCTTGTCCCAACTTTCCAGCATTTGATTCAAGAACTGTCTCCGCTCAAGTCTATACAGAAGCTTTCTCACAAAAGCCACTCAAATTTAAACTTACATAATCAAAGAGAGCAAAGTTGCTAAGCGCCTGAATCGCCAATTCCAAGGGAGGGACTCCTGAATCTGCTGACGACACTTGACTTTGGTCAAGGTTTGTGGAATGGACGGTGAGCCCCCCTGCAGACCCAACAGAAGGGACTGCAAAGAAAAATACTTTATATACAACTCTGAGTGAAGAATATTACATTATGCTTTACATTCTAAATTACAATTATAATTTACATTCTAAATTACAAGACTCGCATACAAGCTGCAAGAGAGAATGTGATTATGGAGCATTCATCAAATAACTCAATACAAGAGAATTATACTAACAGAAAACTGACCTAGCCTAACCTAGTTAGCCTGCAGATGCTGGAAAAGCTACAGGCACGCTTTGCACAACAGTAAAACATCCTAAAAATTACATAAAAAAGTCCTGTTGAAGCAAATACGAAGGAAAGTCCCCCAAAATGCTCTTACAAACAATATACTCAAGTAAAACTTGTACGTAAACTGGTGTGAGGCCACACCATTCCCAAGGGAACAGCACTAACAGATAAAAGAGGAAGAAGTCACTGAAGGGGGTATATATATGTATGAGCTGTAGCATGATGGAATAATGTGAGACAATTTCAAGGGCCTGGGCAAGCACACAGTTGGTCCAAATGATTTCCTACAAAGACAAAATCCTGTGGAAATCTGCAATTAGCCCTAAGCATGGCTCATGAAAGAGGCACGGATGAAAAGGCCATGTTCAGACGACTTTGCACCAGCCTCCCAGGCCACTTAAAATTGCAACTGTATAGAAGGACTCTCAAGTTAATAATCAGCCTATAGCCTCTTCATCCCACTACAAAATTTGCATATCAAGAAAAAAAAGAAAAAAAACTCAAGCCTACACCAAATGAAACAAAACCAGAAGAGCAGACCAGTGTAGCAATGAGTAACGAACAAAAGCCACTGACCTATTATTATATACTCCTGACACAGATCACTAATATCAATTCTGAAAGGCTTTGAACTGACAGGCTAGGGAAACCTCTTACAAAAGGAACCATGCTAACCTAATGTACCCTTCCTAACCTAACCTGGTAGGCTGTGTTACTTAGACTGGGGTGCTCCAAAACCTCCAGTGAAGGGTACCCACTTTGACTACAAAAGTTCCATGAGAGCATGCGAAATAAAGTTACAAAAAATAGAACCAGTTCTGGAGGTTGATTACTGGTTAATTACAGCTGACTGAAAAAAATGATAGACTCTCGAGAAGCAGCCATAATAAAACACTATATATAAAAAGAAGTCACTTTCAAAGGGAATACCTGATGCAGAGATAAAGCTTAGGGTAATTCTAAGTATTAGCTCTACACTTTCAGGGCTTCTGACACTGGCGGTGCATCTGTTTGTTGTCGGCCAAATGGAATGTCCCTTTGCCGTGTTTAGTACTGGCCCAAAAGTGGTACTCATACGTGTTAACAAGTTAGCACTTGTCGATGGGATATGAAACGTTCCAGAGGACAGACGTTTATATATATGTGCTTATATCTGTCTTGTGAAGATCGTGTATGGAAGCCCCTTGCTGGAGGGACTTCAGGGGTTAATGACAGGTTAATTACATTCTGCGACAAAAATTGAAGGTCAATTCATAAATAGCAGCCAAAAACCTGTAGAAAAAGTCATGTCAGAAGGAAATTGCCGCCATGGTGCTACTGCTTACATCTAACAATAATAATAATAATAATAATAATAAGGTATTTTAGAAAGAGGGAACCAGCCCAAAATGACATGAAAATATGTTTTCTAGGTGATTTTGATGTGTTTTGTACGAATATCACCTTCATTTTCCTCGAAATTAACGGTTTTAGACTTTACTCGAGCACCTACAGTTTCCGGGCCCCTCGACCGCCGACGAAATCGGCGGAAGAACACGGCCTTACTGTAACCTCCACATCTGGCAAGCAACATTACCTCTTGCCAGAAAATGTCGTGCTTGCCAAGAATCTTTAAATATGCGGATAAGGCGGCGCCGTTCCACGGCCTTACTGACAGCACACACATAAACAGGACGACATGTTGGTTTTGGTGTTCTTCCGCTGATTTCGGTCAGCGGTCGAGTGGGCCTGGAAACTGTAGGTGCTCCGAGTAAAGTCTAAAACCGTTAATTTCCGAGGAAAATGAAGGTGATATTCGTGCAAAACACATCCAAATCACATAGAAAAACATTTTCATGCCATTTTGGGCTGGTTCCTCTTTCTAAAATTTACCAAAAAAGTTGTCATTATTTTGTATCTATTACAACTACAATTAACGGATGTATTTTTAAAAATTGAACTATTTCTTACTATAAATCACTGAACTAAATTATATCCATACCCATGGTTATGTTAAGGAATATCTTGAGAAGTCTGTTACATATCAGCTGAACTTCTACCAAATGGAATAATGGATTTTACAGGGATAAACATACTTTACTCTATTTCATGAATGTTTCACTTCACTCATGGATGAATGACCCCTCTTTGATTCCCTAAGCATAGCTTAGTCCATGAAACAGAGATGAGACCCACTTCAAGTTTATAAATGGGCGTTTCATACAACTTTAACACTTGACGGAACTACCAACCCCTGCAGAAGGCGCTTACCAATAGTATAAAATGATAGTACCAAACATTTCTAGGTCAGTGACTCTTGATAATTTCCATATCTTTTAATTTTCCCATAGTATAATTAAATCCTTTTAATGGACGACTTGACCGACTTACTGCATTTACTTGCTATTTTTTTTGTCTCAAAAAATACAAAAGATTTAAAGTGAATCTGATCTTATTTGGTTATTTTTCGGAAGACTCCAGCCACCTCCCACATTAAAATTTATATTTTTATTGGGTAAAACATCAAAACAAAAATTTCTTCTCAATACATAATCTTCGCAAATGCCTAATGACATAGAAAATAATCAAAATTATGACTTAAAAGTCAAGACAAAACCAGGCGTCCAGCCCCTCCATAGATAATAATATGGCAAAATTGTGGCTAACCAGTAAACACCCTAGGTTGAGTTAGGTTGGTATTTTTAGGTTATTTTAGTGCCCTATCATTTCCTGGCCATTTCTGCACGAAAAGCTTTCGAAATGGCTGGCTGGAGTCTTCCGAAAAATTACCTTTTCTTTTTACAAAAAAAAAAAAAGTCACGTAAACGACTGCAACCTTCATTTGAACAGCGTGAGTTAAATCACACTGATGGCAAAGATTAATCGTATAAACTATCCCGAATTAAATTAGAATCCATCAAGACCTGCTACTGGAGTTTTTATCTGTGGATTTCCAATCCGAAAAAATCAAAGCCCTGAGTAAAAACACGAGTAGGCTACACCGACCAATATCATCATCATCTATCCATCTTCCTAACTACTCAGTGGTGAGAGAGATATTTTCACTAACAAAATTAAACAGCCTGAAATTTACCTTTTTCTTGGAATTACCACCAAATTTTCATTAACGCAAAGCCATGCAAATTCTTCAACGTTCGACACGAATAAACACAATACAGTTACAGCATAGAGCAACGAAACCCCAGACATCATCGAAGTTAATCTAGAAATCTCGGCAACCAAACTAGCGAGACTATCATCTTAAGAAGGTACTACGTAGGAAGTACTGTATACTGGAAGAAAACAAGGAATCTAAAACTACACTCCCACTTTAGCAGACGTCACATCAAAGGTGGCACCGACATCTATTTATTGGTGACCGGACTACAAAAATCACTTGCACATAACACATTGTTTTGATGAATATCTAAGCGTGTTAAGATTTTTCAGTAATATTTCTGAGTCGTCGAGTTTCTTATCCTATTGATACTTCAATTTAAAAAATGTTAATGAAAAGTCACGTTTCTTTAAAACTCCACTGTCAGACAACGATGCTTATTTACAGTATATGTCTACAGTCAAACAAAATTCAGTGTTTAACGTTTATCAACTGGAAAAAGTGACAGACTTAAATGTAGTTGTTGTCTTCCAGCTTGTCTTACGCATCTCATTTCAAATTTGTGAATTTAACTTACCTTTACTTCTTTTAGTTTATCTCTGAAATTCCTTCAATTAAACCCTAACTGACCCTTTTAATTTGTCATGTAATTTTTTTATGAATAGCTGAATCAATTCAAGTAGTTTATTTTCTTAATATCTTTAATTCATTTTCTCATCATCTTTGAGTTCCTGGACGAGGCGTGTACGAATACTTTCCTCCAGAGCTGCTATATATTGACTCCATTGATGAGAAGCCTACACAATTGTTTATGTATATGTATGTGCCGTCGTGGCTGAAGGGTACAGTGTTCAGGCTCATGATTGCTAGATTTGCTGAAGGCAGGTTGGTAGCCTGGTAGAATATTCAAAATGTCAGGCAAGGAAAAAACAATATATATATATATATATATATATATATATATATATATATATATATATATATATATATATATATATATACTGTATGTGTGTGTGTGAGTGTGTGTGTGATGGATTTCTTCCCTAGGATAGTACAACAGTTATCTATTTTGGTATGGCATGTCATCTCCATCTTTCAGCTCAACTAGCTGATAGAAATTATACAAGTTATATTAGGTAGGTTCTATAATTTTGAAATATCACAGATATTTCAAATACAATGTAGTTTTCTCTTGTATTATGGATTGGCTTCTTAGGAGAACCATTATTAGTAGCCTACTGAAGAGCCACTGGGACAATTTGTTGTCGGAACAACTACAATGAACAAATAAAGGTTGCCTTTCTTTTGGGTGTATGTTGAAGTCATATTTGCTTATAATAAAACAATTTACGAATTTAAAAAAATCAGCTTGGCTGCTTCATAATATTCTCCTTCATCCCCACTGCTATCCCTTAAGTAAGTTGGTTGCCCTCATACATCTTCAATAATTTCTGCAAAAAGCATCTTCCACTGCTCCTACGCTTAACAGGTTCCACCTCAACCCTGAAGCTCTTATCATATCAGTAATCTATATCACCCAACCACTCAAAATTTCTTCATTTTTTCAGCCTCTCACCCAATGTAATTGAATGTTATAAAAGCATTTGTGCCTATGATGTCATTCAGTGATGAAAGGAAATTGAGAGCAAAAAGTTTTAAAGCGTAACAGGAGAACAACCTCTTTACGAAACAATTGTTAGTAGATGGTGGAAAGTAAGACAGAAGCAAGAGAATATGAAAGGCAGTACAGTAAAAAGAATGAAAGGGGTTGCAGCTTGTGGTCGAAGGAGCACTGCAGAGAAAACTCAGTAACGCCTGCAGTGCACTGATGGTACTGTTCCCCTAAGGGCCTCAGACTACGAGATCCATACAGTCCACCTTAGCATCCTCATATGTGTGCTCCAGTTTCTGTTCCTCCTCCATATTTAAAGCCAATGTTCCTGAACCATACATTATCACTGATCTGGTTACGGTAAAATAGATCTTTCAGTTTATTGGCATTCTTTGTCCCTCAATAACTCTGCCATCTCCCTCCATTTCCCTAAGCCGCTTTTATCCTGCTTTCACAACCTCCCTTCTGCATTAAAGTAGGTCCTAAGGTTTGAAATTCTCTGCCTGTTTTAAACCTTGGCCTCTTCTATCTTATATAAATAACCTGTCCCTCCCTGGTTGCTGGACAACCTGACCTCACTTTTTACCCACATATACTTTCATACAACCACATTCAAGGGATTTCTGCCTCTCTTTTATCGTTCTTTGCAGTTCTTCAGTTTCCATTGTAATCACCAGATCATCTGCACATAAGTTCCAAAGACTTTTGTTCATAATTCCTTCACTCAATACATCCATAACCACTACAAAAAGAAATGGGTTAAGAGATGACACGATGTAAATCAACTCTGCTTTGAAATATTTCTGATCCTATCAAAAAGAACTTATAATGTGCTGAGTATAGGAAATCTACATATAGAAATAATTACTATAAAATATTTTCAGGTAATAAACCACCTACATTCATTAACATTTAAAGACATCACTTTAGCAGCGGTTCACCTATATATCACAATTTCTTTACAAGCAGTCTGTTCATAAACCACACTTTAATGCTGTGTTTATAATAATGTTAAACGTTCTATATCACTTCATAAAATCATAAGAAAACAAGTATTTCATTTATCAAAAACCATAGGTTAAATGTAAATATCGAAATTAGTGCAAAAGTACCTTATCCAGGCGGTTAATAGAGTTTGGTGCAACCACTGGATGGACAAGAAGCAAGAGTTTTCTGCCCTCCACACAAAGTGTGTCACCTGTGAGATTTTCAACGTGTGGCATCTGTGAGATTTTCAACGTGTGGCATCTGTGAGATTTTCCTTTACTACACTTGCCAGAAGAAATTCAGTCTTGGACAAAGCTAAGCAGCAAAGGTTCCCTTCTTCAGTCTTTGAGGCTGTTGGAGATTTCAGGCATTACATACCCAATCCATTACAGCAGTTAAGGTAGCCACTTACTGCATACACCAGCTGCCTCCTTATCCTCATCAGAGAACTCCACTAGGTAGATGATACCTCAGGCTGTATTGAAGTGGGCTTTATTCAGAGTAATTGACCAGAGGCAGCCAAGGTCATCTTTGGGGTGTCAAGATGAGAACCTCCTGGCCAGGTCACAAATGCCACAGAGATCATGGGTGATGGCGATAGCTTTCTTTTGGTACAACTAAAAGAGCTTCAATCCACAGAGAAAGGATTACTAGAGGACTGAAACAGTGTCGAGGGAGATGAGCTGACAACAGGAGTTCAATGTAAAAAACATGCCTGGAGCAGGTTGCTAGTAGAGATTCTTCAATTAACAGCTGGAGTCACCAGGGACAGGTTGATTACCAGTAAGGAGTACAGTCTAATGCCATCATTCGGTCTATAGGATCAATGCCTTTGGTGCTGATAAGATATGAAAACTTCAAAGAGGATGTCCACAAGAAGAGGAGTGAGAATCCCTGCAATATACATCGTCTGTCTGAGGAAGAATCCTTCTAAAATCCAATTATTTATGGGAACAAATTCTTCTGCTTGCACAACAGCATCAGACGTAGAGCTTGGAGATGACTATCTTGACAAGAATGCTGAAGAATACCATCACCCTAGAGGATGAACCAAAATATTAATTGGCACCACAGCTGGTACTGTTTGTACTGTTAGCAGGCCATCAAAAGCAAACCCAGCATTAGCAGCAAGATGATTCTTAACTGGCAAAGCTATTAGCCAATTCAAAACCGCTGTTAAAACAGTCATGAGTTCTCAGCAACTGCAACCCTCCGAGATGACCCACTTGACCACCGGAGCTGTGATACCAGGAAACCTGAAGCCGCCCCCTAATACTAGTAACCGGAATGAGCTGACCAACGAAGGACCAGCCACGTGCATCCTTCAGCCTGCTGCCGCCCCCTACCGAGCTGGCTAATAGCGATCATGTCCAGTCATCCTTCAGCCCGAGCCGCCACCAAGGATCATCCGACGCACCTTCAACCAGCTCCCGTCCTCCTCGAGCTCCTGCACCCGTGGCCCTTCAGCCTCCTCAGGAACTCAGCCCAAGCCCTTCGAGCCAACCACAATTGCCAAGACAATTTCCGCATCGCTGCATCGCTTGTGGGGAACATTGTAAGAGCCCGCGCCCAGTGTTTCCAAACAATCAGACGCTTCTAAGAGTACTTAAGAGCCCCGGGCAGTCTAACTTCCAAACACGCAAATGTGTTTGGTATACAATATCATCGGAGTCACAGACAAAAAAAGGAGCGCCTAATTATGCTTTCTCTACAGGAACGCAAAAAACCATACAATATTTCCGTCTGTTTCTCCTAAGCATTGCTGTTTTAACGTATGTAAATCACCACTACTTGCATTGCGTGGTTGTTCTTCAACGAATCTTCTGTATCAAACTTGTATTAAATTTAGACAAGGGCTCATTTGCATTGTATCACTTGAATCTCATTGGATTAGAATTTCCTGTTCTTTTTCACAGACAGAAGAAAAGGGGCTGGTTTACCTTTTGTTTCCGCGCTAACGTCGGTAATTTATCAGGATGTCAAATTAGCCTAACATCATCACTGTATCACCTTGTGTTTTTTGTTGGTGAAGGCTTGTTCCTTGAATTATTTTTAAGAGTTTGCTTACTGTTTTTGCCGTATAGCCTGGTAGGGCCTAGTGTTTTATATAATTTTTCTTGTTGTGTTCTAATGAATAGCCCACACAGTTTTTCTTGCTTTATGTTGATGCACAGCAGAGTTAGGTTTGGTGTAGCCTGTATATAATATTTTCTTGCTGTTTTTGCCACGTAGCCTAGTAGGGCCAAGTGTATAAATATTTCTTGCTGTGTTCTAGTGCAAACCCTAGTAGGGCCAAGTGTATATATAATTTTTCTTGCTGTGTTCTTATGCATAGCCCATACAATTTTTCTTACTTTGTGTTAATGCACAGCCGAGTTAGGTCAAGTGTAGGATATATATAATATTTTCTTGGTGTTTTTGCCACATAGGCTAGTTTATCAAAATGTCAATAGAAGCCAGTGATCAAGGTTTGCTCCCTTTGGTTAGGAAGAGAGCAGGTTTTAAATCTCGTGTTACGATTGCTCTTGATCTGTTGGAAAAGGTACCTGTGGTGACCTTACTCAGGAAAATTTTGTAATCAAACTGAAAGGTATCCAGTCCTTCCTGGACAAAATTGAGAATGTCAGTGAACAAATTTTAGATGTTTGTTACGACAGTGATATGTCTCCTGAAGAACTGGTGGTTCAGAATGAATTTAAAAGTCAAGCTGTATACGCAGATGAAGTTGGTGTAAGGTGATTCAAGGAGTAGTGGGGTGCTAGAAATAGTATTTAGTGATGTTTGTCAGATTCCTGAGCCATCATCGAATGGAACTGGAAGCCACTACTTTGGCACCTTTCTCGAAGACCATTCAAGGTACAATGAAATTGCTACCATGAAGGAGAAAAGTGAAACAATGCAGAAATTCAAGAAGTACATGGCCAGGGCACAGAGAAAACAACAGACCTTTGCAGTGCCTCCATACTGATAATGGGAGTGAGTATGTCAGCAAGGAATTCTCAGCTTTTCTTACAGAGAAAGGAATTGAGAGACAGCTGACAATCCCGTACACTCCTCAGCAAAATGGAAGAGCTGAACACCTAAACCAGAGTTTACTGGCCATAGTAAGACGCATGATGATCGAGTCTGAAGTACCACAAAAATTCTGGACTGAAGCCATTCTTCATGCAAATGACATCAAGAACATAACAATGTCAACAGCCATAAACGAGATTCCATTTGTGATGTGGAATGGGAGAAACCTCGACCATGACGATCTGAAATTGATCAGTGTTTGGCTGTGAAGCTTGGGCTAAGCTAAGGGAGACTCCAAAGCTGGAAGTTTGAGCAGAAAGATGTGTCAACATGGGAGTGTGTCCCAACCAAAAGGGATACAAGTTGCGGATCATCAACAAACAAATCATGATCAATGCCATTAATGTTTACTTCAAAGTAGAGATATACCCTTTCAAGATCAAGGAACCAGCTGTGAAAACCACAATAGAGAAGCAAACAACAACTCTCTTTGTATCTGACTCTGACACTGACAACAACACTGATTGGGAGAACCTTTTCTCTAATGATGAAACTGTCATGGGTAGATGCAATAATGATGAAATATATTGAAAAAGAAATATCTCTTTTCCAAGACGTGACTGCTTCCTGTGTTCGATCACCAGTCAGTTACCATTGTCAATGCGTCGTGGCCAAATAGCAAGTCGATGAAAACCCCATTTGTGGAAATGACACCACGTGGTATCTCATGCCATGCCTTTGTAACATGGCGCAATATTCGATCCACATTGCATCAGAAAATTTGATCTGGAATCTTCTATGGCATGGCTGGAAAGGGGCGGATATTAGGAACCAATCATTGTGCAGAAAAAAAAAGTCCTAAGTCCTTATATGGGAATGACAACTGTCTGTCATTATTAGCTCTGCCCATACAGTGGTATATAAGCTTCCAGAAGAGACTTCCCAAGACAGAGATATAGACAGACAGAGACAGAGAGGACACTCAGAGGTCGGACAAAGCAACGTTCCGACGGGAGTATCCCCTTCAGACGACCATTACTCTTCTTCATAAAATCTTGTCCTGCCCAAAACGAAGAGAAGCAGCCAGCCCTTCCTGCTTGTGATGAAAGTTCCTAAGCCCTCCATGCTCAAGACGAGGTGAAGCAGCATCCCTATATATCAGTGACGAAGAAAAGTAGTCAGTCCTTACTGCTTGTGTGGAGGAGTAGTCGCTAAGCTCTTCCTGCCTGTGACAACGTGAAGTAGTCAGCCCTTCCTGCCTGTAGCGAGGACGAGTCTTCAGCCCTTCCTGCCCTCCATTTGCACCATCTCCAGATTCTTGAAGAAACAGCATTTGCTGCCTCATCTTAAGGACATCCTTTTTGTGACGTCTACGAGCCGCGGTCATCGTACCAGCAACATCTCTGCTGAGTTCCCAAGCGCCCTTCTGTGACGTCTTCAAGCCCGAGGTCATCGTGTCAGCAACATCTCTTCAGCTAAAACCCCAGTCACGAAAGGATAACTCACCGACTCGCCATTTAAGTATTAAGATTGCTCTACCTTGCAACCTGTTCCCCTATTTATGACTGCTTAGATTTATTTTGTTTAGTGTTACGTTGAGTGAGACCAAAGGGGAAAAACATTTCATTTTCTTTGTAAATAAGGTTGTGAATAAATGTGTTGTAGTGTTGTGAGAGTTTCTTTTTATATTCACTTCCCATATTTCAATTGCTGGTGTTGAAACATTGTTGTTTAGAGTTTGAAAGAACCTGGAGTTTGAAAGAACCTGGAGTTTGAAAGAACCTGGAGTTTGAGAGAACCTGGAGTTTGAAAGAACCTGGAGTTTGAAAGAACCTGGAGTTTGAAAGAACCTGGAACGATTCTTGGATCGCGACAGAAACCAACAACAGAAACCTGGAAAACAAGTAAGAAAATCAAGAAGATATTCCAGAAGAACAATAAAGTCAAGAAAATCAAGAAGATAATCAAGAAAATCAGCAAAAGAACCATGATGAGGAACCCAGGTTGAGAAGGTCTCAAAGGACGAAGAAACCAAAGAAGTGCCGTTGTTGCAAGGTCAAGACAGATTTCCAGCATTTGCCAAAAGATCCATTGGCAGTCGAAGAAGCACTCAGTTGTCCTGACAAAGACAAGTGGGAAGCTGCCATGCTGCAAGAAATGGAAAGATCAGAAAGCATGGACACCTGGAAAATAGTGCCAAAACCAACAGAGCGTAAAGTGATTGATTGCAAGTGGGTAGTCAGAAGAAAATCCAACGAACTTGGTGAGGTAATGATGCATAAAGCAAGACTTGTGGCCAGAGGGTTCTGCTTAACACCTGGTGTGGACTGTCTCGAGACTTGCGCCCCTCAAGTGAGAAAATCAAGCATCAGACTGCTATTGGCCTTAGCTGCTGAAAATCCATGGACTGTTCAACAGTTTGATGTAAATTCAGCCTACCTAAACAGTGGACTCAAGGAAATCATATTTATGGAACAACCAAAGGGATATGAAATTGCAAACCGAAAACATTTTGTTTGCAAAGTGGAGAAAAATATCTATGGCTTGCCGCAAAGCAGTAGAAAATGAAATGAAGAACTGAACGAGAAGCTGACAAAAATGGGCATGATTAGATCTGAATTTGACCGATGCATCTACTATAATGAAGCAAAAACAACCATTATTGGAGTTCATGTAGATGATTTCATCATTGTTGGAAATTCAGATGATATGACTTATTTCAAGAAAAAATTCATGAATTATTATGCCGTAAAAGATCGGGGGGGGGGCATCAAATATTCTTTCCATTAAATACATCAGAGAAGATGCAGCAACAATTCTGATCCATCAGAGAGACTACATTCAAGAAGTGCTGATAAATCAAATTCTTGATGAATCAAAAAGGTTGTCACCCCATTAGCCCTAAATTTTAGACAAGAAGTCCCAGAATATGAAAAATGTGGCGCAACAGAATACAGAGGAATCACTGGTAGTTTATTATACCTATAATTATAGTAAATTGCACTAGGTCTGACATTGCTTTTGCCACTGGAGCACTGCGCAAGGAAAAACAAAAAAAACAATAACCTCACAAACAAGATCTGAAGAATGCAAAACATCTGCTACAATATCCCATTTGCTACCAGGAAACTCAAGAACGCCTAACAGCATGGGTGGCTGCAGACCATGCAAATGATCATGATGGAAGACAATCCATCACTAGATTTGTAATAATTCTAGCAGGTGGACCAATATCATGGAGAAGCAGGAGGCAGAGAATAACTACACTCTCAACAAATGAAGAAGAGTACGTAGCACTTTGTGAAGCAACAAGAGAAGTAGTTTATTTCAGAAAACTGATTTGGGAGTTAGGATTCAAGAATTTTGTCGACAGACCAACAGAAATAAATGTTGACAATCAGGGTGCCATAGCCTTAGGAAATGACACTCATTGCTCTGAGAGATCAAAGTACACTGACACCCAAAAGCACTTTGTACTAGAGCAAATCAACCTGAGAAAAATCAGCATCAAGTACGTTCCATCAAAGAAGAATTTGGCTGATCTCCTTACGAAGATCATCTGTGCAGAGAGAGAGAGAGAGGGGACCTAAGAACTAACCACTAAGGTGGGACTATGTCTGCTGTAAAAGTGCCATGGACTTAGACAATACCTTACTTGTCACTTATACCGAATAATGGCTTATTATTGTGAAATTTGCAAGTTCATATTTGCCAATTAATTTTGCAATATTAATTTGCAGTTTACTTTTTCTGTTGCTAATAAGCATTGTTTACATAATATACCCATCATCAAAAAATACTCATAGTAGTATGAGTCTTAAAATGGAGAAGCAAATCCACAGTTATGTATATACATATATTTAAAGATACATCAGCATAGATAGCTTTCGGGAGCAAGTCCCCGAAAGCTATCTATGCTGATTTATTATCTTTAAATATATATATATATATATATATATATATATATATATATATATATATATATATATATATATATATATATATATATATATATATATATGTACATATACATAAATGTGGATTTGCTTCTCCATACTCATCATTATTTAGTAGTTTCAAGTGCAGCTGTAAACTATAGATGTTTGACGTCTAATCAGATCATTTTCTTACAGCATTGTATTCCCTTTATCATCTTATTTTTGTGTACTTACATGTCATTTCATGTACTTACATATTTGCATTTACTTAATTAGAATATTCCCTTTACCAGATAATGTTATACAGCATTATTTCCTCTTTATCACGTTGTTTTTTGTGCTTAAATGTTTGTTTGCATGTACTCGATTGGAATATTTTGTTTGTAATGTCAAAGCAAAATATTTTTTTATAGAAATTTTTAAATAACTTTTATCTTTACTCAAGTTATAACAAAACTGTTCATCAAGGAGAGGTGCACAAATATTAGTCTAAACATTTGATTCTGTTTGGTCTCTTCTTTAACGTGTTTGATTTTAAATTTACCTCCTGGCATCAGCAAAGGCTCAAATTGGTCATTTGCATACCAGAATATGAATAAACTCGCCCCATAGCCACTCATAACCAAAACACACTCTAAAAGTTTCTACTTCACAGAATTGAGTCTGTAATCAAATAAACCAAATATCTTAAAAAAAGGCAAAAGGGCATTACAGAAAACACCGATAATAACCGAGACAGAGAGAAGACAGGAAAAAAAAAGCAATAATGAATTGAGTAATCCCAGATTTGGTTGCAGACGGAAAAGCTCCACAGCCTTTATCCCATATGGTTGAACGTGAAGTCATCATTTTACTGTAGCACTGGGCAAAGAACTAATGGAAATCTGGACCCGCCAGGTGACTCTCGCGCACCATTACATTAACTCGATAGCAACCATTGACCAAATTCATAGAAAAGTGAACGCGAACATTAATGAAAAGGGGAGCCCATAGAGGTGAAACTTGTGAAAAATTATACCCGGTTTGGTATCGTATGATTAACAGACAGAACCCCATATATATGGAGGTTCCTAGAGCAGTAGGTTGTTGGAAGTAGGCACCAGGGTAGAGAGTGTTGAGATGTGTGCAGAGTGACAGTAAAGGCCCAAAGTTATTTGTGAATTTATATAATAATTTCTGAGTGCCCAAAGGCTAAGTTAGAATTCTAAGTCCATGTTTACTGACTTATAAAATCTACATTGTGCCTTTTAAGATAAAGACTCGTTTCCTACTACCCATTAAAGGTGGAAAGTTTATAGAAATCTCAAGACGCTAAATGTATAAGGGAAACATAATTTTCATTGAAGCCAAGATTTTAAAAACACTTTGTCTTTTCCAAGATAGCTGACATTTAAGCACGATAAGGCAAGTTCAAGCAAGTTTGCTCCTACTTATGTGAAAGCCCACAGTTCCATAATGGAGTGGTAGGACCAGCTATGCTATATGGTACAGAAAAAGCAAGTATGACATAGACAGAGGAGAAGAAAATGGATGTAGCAGGGATGAGAAGAGAATGTTAAGATGGATGTCTGGCGCAATGAGGGATAGGATAGGATTAGAAATGAGTATATCAGAGGGTCAACCAAGGTGGCTGAAATATCAAAGATGGTAAGGACACCTGTAACTGAGAAATGAGACGGGAGGAAGACCATATTGGAAGGCATGCTATGGAGATGGAAGTGCAGGGTAGAAGAAGAGGACAAAGAGGAAGACCAAGAAAGATGGAGAGACTGTGAGGGAAGACTTTGAGAGAGAAGGGACTTGACAGAGCAGAAGTGCACCACAGAGGTAGATGGCTGGGAGCAGCTAATCCAAAATACCTTGTGGTAGGGGTGTAAGAATACTACCACCAAAGGTCCTGCGTGTCATAAAAGGCAACTAAAAGGGCAGCTGCTGCCTTCCAGTCTTACTTTTCAGTAAAAGGCTAGGCCCACTGCCAATAACTGTGGAAACTGCTGCCTCGCAGTCTTACTTTTTAGTAAAAGGGTAGGTCCACTGCCAATAACTGTGGAAGCTGCTGCCTTGCAGGTGGACTTTTTAGACAAAGGCGAGGCCCACATCCAAATCCATGGTTGATGACAGCATGGGCATGCGGTCGTAAAAACCCCTTTGCCAAACAGCGAACCATGCCTGATGTAAGAAATATGAATGCAGCTAGGGCGTCCCCTGTAAGCAACGCGAGTCAGAATCCCCCTAGTGGTGTGATAAATGGGCAAGAGGGTACCGCAGGGTTCATGACTGCAACCAGGGAAGTTAGTGAAAAAGTGGAAGAATAGAGCAGCTACGTGGAATGTTGGTACTCTTAACAGGAAGACTGGGGGAGATAGTAGATGTGATGGAGAGGAGACGATAGATTTCTTGTGTGTGCAGGAGACTAGGTGGAAAGGGAGTGGAACTAGAGAGATAGGATAGGTATAAGCTTTTTTACAGCGGATCACAAGAGGAAGAAATGGAGTTGGAATTTTAGTAAGTAACAACTGGAAGGAAAAAGTGATAGAAGTAAAGAGTAAATGATAGGTTTTTAAAGATTCCAATAATAATAGGGGACAAAATAGTATATATAATATCGGCATACGGTCCTCAGATGGGGTGCCAAGAGCAAGAGAAAGAATTATTTAGACACAAGTTTGAGGCTGTCATTAGAACAGTGAGGGGGAGGAGAAACTAATAATAGGAGCTGATATTAATGGCAGGGTGGGAAGAGAAGAGATGGGTATGAGGAGGTACACGGAGGCCATGGGTTTGGAATTAGAAATGAAGATGGGGATTATATATTGGAGATGGCTCAGAGTTTTGAATTAGCGTGTATGAACACATGGTTTCAGAAGTTGGATAAGTACTTGATAACGTATGAAAGTGGAGGAGTGCAAAGCCAAACAGATTACATCCTGGTTAGAGAAGCCAACAATAGCAATGTGGCGAACTGCAAAGTGTTCTTGGGAGAAGCATGTGTTAAACAACATAGGTTGGTGGTGATGGATTTGAAAATGAGAGGGAGGAAACCCAAAAAGGGAAAGAGGAGATCAAGAATTAAGATTTGGGAACTTGAAGGAGAAAAGGGGGAGCAATTTAGGAGGACTGTGAGAGAGAGATGGCAGGAAAGGGGGAACATAGAAGTTGGACAGGGTAACACAGTTGAAAATATGTGGGCAGACATGAGAGAAATATGTGTGGGGGAAGCCGAGGAACTGGTGGGAAGAACCAGCATGTATAGAGTGTTGAGTGGTGGTGGAATGGAGAGGTGCAAGAATCAATTAAAAGAAAACCAAACACATTTAAGGACTGGAAAGTAAGGCCTGCACAGGGTGCAGGGGAATGGTACAGAGAAGAAGAAAGAGATGTGAGGAGGGTAGGTATTTTTATTGGAGGGGCAGCAGAGCAGTTGAATGAAAGACTAAGAACAAGAGGAGAAAAGGATATCTATAAGATTTCAAACTTGAGGAAAAGGCAGAGACAGGATTTGGGTAAATTGTGTGCCATCAAGGATAGAGATGGAAACATATTGTATAGGGATGAAGACATTAAGAAGAGATGGAGAGAGTATTTTGAACAACTTTTAAATACTGAAAATGAGAGAGAGGAGATGGGGGGGGAGCACAAAGGGTGGGGGGACCAGCAATGGAGATACAGGATAGAGAAGTGAAGAGAGCATTAAGTAAAATAGAGAATGGTAAAGCACCAGGTCCATCAGAGTTCCATATTGAAATGATCAAATTACTACGTACAGAGAGGGAGAAATGGATGCTGGGTTTATTAAAAGCTAAATGGGAAGAGGAAGAAATGCCAAGGGACTGGCAGGAGAGTCTAATGGTATTTATATACAAGCAGAAGGGAGATGTCATGGAGTGTGGTAACTGCAGAGGAACTAAACTAACAGAGCATGGATCGAAAGTTTTAGATAGGATACTGGATGAGAGATTAAGAGAAATGGTAAAGATCGGGAAACAGCAGTATGGATTCATGAGAGGAAGAGGGACGGTGGATGCCATCTTCATAGTAAGACAGCTACAGGAAAAGAGGCTAGAGGGAAACCAGGAGCTTTATTGTTCTTTTATAGACCTGGAGAAAGCATACGATGGAATCCCAAAAGAAGTGATGTTTTGGTGTTTGAGGAAGAGGAAACCCCCAGAAAAGTTGGTTAGGCTGGTCGAGATGATATATCAGAGAACGAGCACTAAAGTAACAACAGCAGTTGGGGAAACAGAAAACTTTAAAGTTAGTTTTGGATTACACCAGGGGTCAGCATTAAGCCCATTTTTGTTTGTGCTGGTCATGGGTGTGTTAAGTGAAGAGATCAGGAATGAAGTGCTGTGGGAGTTGTACACTGATGATCTGGTGATTACTGCTGAGGGTGAGGAGGACCTACAGAGAAGGGTTGGAGAGTGGCAGGCGTCTTTAGAGAGGGGTGGCTTACGGGTGAATGTGAACAGAACAGTTGGCGAGACAGAGATAGTGTTGTAAGGACTGGGGTATGAGCGACATACTGGCTGGGTGTTTACTGGTTTATTGGTAGTTCCTTACTGGGATAAATGTACAGAATCTTGAAGATGTTATTGACGCCAGCGAAAGCTGTAATGTAAGCGTCTACACACAGACAGGTAAAACAGAGATAAAAGGTTCAGACATCTGTGTTTGTCGGCAGACAAACAGATGGCGATATCAAGAGATATGATTAACATACAGTGATGAAACATACATCAATGGAAAGCCAGGAAATTCTACATGTGGCCAATTGCATGAAATTCAAGACAGATTAATGGATACAATGCAGTAGCATAATAT
Organism: Macrobrachium rosenbergii; assembly: GCF_040412425.1. Taxonomy (NCBI): domain Eukaryota; kingdom Metazoa; phylum Arthropoda; class Malacostraca; order Decapoda; family Palaemonidae; genus Macrobrachium; species Macrobrachium rosenbergii. The sequence goes on from NC_089785.1 coordinate 33,681,307, forward strand.
AAGTGATATGGAGAGACATTTGGCGTCTTCACAAACAGAAACGCACGTACAGTTTGATACAGAAGATTCGTTGGAACATTATGAGTACATGATTAGAATGCTTGCATGGCAATGCAAGTAGTGGTGATTGTACATACATTAGGACAACAATGCTTAGGGAGAAACAGACGGAAATATTGTATGGTTGAAATCGCGTTCCTGTAGAGAAAGAAAACGAGACGCTGGCTTTGTCCTGTCCGCTTTGATGATGATGATTGACGAACACACGAACACACACACGTGTTTGGAAGAGGCAGCGTCGGGGCTCTTACAGTGTCATGATGGCGGCCCCCCCGCCCCCCCAAAATAAGAGGTTTTAGTGAGCAGTTAAAAAAGAAAAAATCTTTCCATTTCAGCATTTGAGTGGGGAAGGGTGAAAGCTAATGTTGCTAAAACAACTAAATTTTTAAATACAAGCACATCATCAAAATTCTTAGCATTGGCTAGGAAACCCAAAATTCATTTTTAGGTCTTGTCAACTGAGTTTATAGGCCTAAAAGCTTAAAATTTCCTTTAGTTAGCGTATTTTCTGCATCACTAATAGACAAGTCATGGTAGGGAAGAATCAGTTACATAATCACAGCTGTGACAGCTCAAAATTCTTACCTGCAGCCATTCGTCTCTAAATTTTTGTTTCCTGGGCTTGTCCTTTTCTTCCTTTGAAAGTTCACTTCAGATACTACCTTTTCTTTTTAGGCGTGGAGGGACCTGCATCCATCGCACTTGCACAAATTCAGTAAGTTAGGTTTAAATGTTAACAAAGTTGAAATGCACAATTCTACCAAGACGAATGACTGGATGAAAACTAACCGCCTAAACACCTTATAATGATTGAACACATCGAGAATCTGAGATACACGATTCATACGAGTTAGATTTCGAGCGTTGGTTGCAGCGTTTGCCTTGATGCACTAAATTAAAAAAAAAAAAAAAACAGGAATACATTTTTTTGCCATATATCTTTTGCACACAAATAAATAAATAATATAAAATAAAACAGAATAGAAGACAAACATCTTGAAATTACCCTATGCATAGAGTAATTACCCCACAGTTGGCAACACTGAATTCTAACATGGAATTTTCAGGCTGGTAACTTTCAATAAAAAGGGTATCAGTTAATATATCATAGATGGTTCAGTGCTCCAGCATAATAGTTTATATCTTGACGGGTCTCACCCGAAGTACAGGGTGTTTCAAAATTAGAGGCCCCCCCTTGTACAGCATAAACTAAAATTGATATGGACGAAAACAAAAGTAATTCAGAACAGGTATTTATTTAAGTTTCTCTCTGAGTATTTAATATTTTGTGTGGCCTCTATCTGCCTGTACCACAGCCTCCATTCTTGAGGGGTATGATTTCAGTAAATCGCAAAAAAGCTGAGACTCAAACTCCATTTCCCTGAGCACTTCGGTCACCTCTCTTCGCAGGTCGTCAAGGCTTGGTATACTATTATAGTTCACTGTGCGCGCTTCAGCACGATCCTTTAAGATACTACTAATGTTTTCACACACATTAAGATCAGGGGAGCTACCTGGAAATTCACCTGACGAGAAGAAATCGATACCACTGTTTCGAAGCAGCTCCTGTGTCTGAAGAGCCTTGATACATGGTGCCTTATCATGCAGAAATGTGACTTCTTCAACAGATAACACATTTTCAGGATCTTTGAGGAAAGGAAACACTCCACCAGTAAGCACAGTTTCTCTGAAGTATTCGCCATTCCATGACTGTCCTTTTTCTTTGATGATCCAGAGAAAACAGAGAAAAATTCCCAAACATTCAGGAAATTTCACAACTTGGTGATAGCGCACGTCATCGCTGATATCATCCAACTTGGCAGCCCAAATGATTTCATTTTATGATTTGGATTCCTGACTGTGTAAATGAAGAATTCATCTGATGCAGCAACATGTAGAAATTCAGCTTCATCCCAATCTTTAAGAAATGAACCACAAAACCATGCACGGTCTTCTCTCTGTTGCTGAGTGATGTTGGGCTTGCTGATAACATGAAATGGCTTGATACCAGATTTTTTCAACTCGTGATATACAGCACTATAACTTCTCTTCTTTCCCCTTTTTGTTTCTAGTTCAAGCGTCAATTTATGTAAAGACTCTCTTGGTCTAACCACTGCCTCAGCTATGATGTCTTGAGTCCTGAGAAAGGACTTCAGGCCTTCCAAGATTCTCACTCTTTTTGCGGTGACAGTCATATGGATTTTTGTTCCAGTTTCTTTTAACAAAGGATTCATCTCTTTTAATGTATTCAGCTATCCAGGAACATGAAATGAAGGATGCGCCAGCACCCATGGCCTCTCTGAAGGTTATATCCCGGATTCGGTCAATCCATCTGATTTCCTCCGAGTTGTTAGCCATGGCTGTATCTAACTCCGTCACTCAGTCTGAAAATACAAGAAATGTAAAATGAAAAATAGCTTAATAGAAACTTGAAATAATGTACTCGGAGATAGGCTATAGCAGAAAACTTCATAACTTTCCTTTTGTTCTGTGGAAGTTGGGGGGGGGTCTAATTTCGAAACACCCGGTATATTAATGATTCCGTTTTCATATGATATTATGTGGTACCTTTCGTGGAAAGTTACCAGGCCAGAATTTCTTACCAAGTAATTACGTTACTATAAGTTTCAGTTTGACACCACCTTTGATAATAACCTGACATGCCCTCATATCCCAAATTCAGGGCAACACGATATGTATGCAAATTTTTTGTATAAAGCTGTTTCTATGAAGCTGGTGACATAACAAAAGAACAGCCATTCAATTTTACGTTTTTTAGAATGAAATGCAAAAGCTCTAAGATCTTCCAACTTTTTAAAGAATATAATTGATTCACTTGCAGACCACGACCCTATACTGGCATAGGATGCCTTAACCTCTTGGTCAAGAGACCATCAGCACTGTTATATTACTTGTCCAGGAGTTTCCAGTGATGATTTCATGTTGCAACAGATACTAAGTCATAAAGTCGGAGGAAAATAAATCCTGTTAAAAGTAAAAAAAAAAAAAAATTCAAATCAAGAGAAAGTGAGAATTAGGATCCAGGTTCCCATTTCTATAAAAGAAATGAAAAAAGGGCAAAATTGACTCTCGTGCACATTTGTCACCAAATGGGTGTTTGTTTATCTTCTTTATTCATTTATGGAAGCAATTTCCTTCATGTAGGTAATATTATAACAGAAATTTCATGCAACAGAAAACGTACATGCTTCTCTTTATAGAAAACGTTGTTTTTACATGATGTGGTAAACTTGAAAAGATTTGTAAACGGATCTGAGAAAACTATTTAAATGAAACTCTGTCTTGTTGGTTTTCCTTCTATTTATATCCACATGATAAAGCTTCTTTCTGTCAACCAGGCTTCTGTATACTAAGCTTAAGCTTGTGATAACTCAAGAGGTAACAAATTACTAGTTTTTTAAAGGATTCATTGGAAAGTTGTAATGTAATGATTCACCATTCTTAAAATGGAACCTACCAGCACCTGTGATGACACAAAAACATCACAAAACACCAGTTTTTTTTTTCAAAGAATTCCTTGAATTGTTGCAGTGATGTGATCCAGGTTCTTCAAAAGGAACCTACCAGCAGTTTAACCCTTAGAGTGATTATGAAATGTCCCTGACAGATTGGTAGGATTGAATGCATGAAATATAAACCGTCCGGCCCAGTGCTAAAGGCTGAGTTAATGTGGCTTTTTCCTAGCAACATTCACATCAGGGTGTGACGTCCCTGCCTACACGAGTTAGGTTAGAAGAGGCTCTTTAGTCTTGGAGAAGGAGACACTGAAATTAAACCAGAGGGTGGAAAGAGTCCTTCAGCCTTGGTAGGTAATCCTTCCAAGAGAAGGCCACTCTGAATAAAACCCCTGTTCTCCAACCTTGGACTGTGCCACAGCCATTATACCATGGCCTTCCATCTTCTTGGGCTTGAGTTCCATTGTTTGAGGGGACTATCTGGCATTTTCACCCCCTTTTTTTTTTTTGTACACTTTCCTGTTTTTTTTCAAGTGTGTAGACAGGCTGATGAGGAAGCAAAAGTTGGTTGGTAAATTATCGGGAAAGCACCTTCTTCATTACTTAATCCTTTCCTTCTCAGATTTTTAAAAAATTTCTGAAGCCATCCTGACTGTCCTCCTCCCCCAGTTGTTGTGGCAAACCTGGCAGGTTTTTTATGTGCCCTACAAACTGTGCTGGTCACAACTTGTGGACAAGTTGCTTCTGGCACTTTTTTAATGATATATGGTCATTTTTGTACAACGTTTTAAAGAAAGTTTTGTAAATGGCATAAAAAACTGTGCAAGGAAATAAAAAAAGAATTAAGGAAAATAATTGACAGACATTTCCCTCACTTAAATACTGTTGTTGTTGATCATATTGTTTGTTGTTTTGTTTAGTTTTACTATGTTGCTGTTGTTATAAATCTATTAGTTTTGCTTTTAATTTTATGTTCTGGAGACACTTGAGATGAACCCCGGTTAATTAATTTTTTTCTGGAAACACTGAGCTGAACCCTGATTAATTAATTTTTATGGAGACACTGAGCTGAACCCTGGTTAATAATTTTTTCTGGAGACACTGAGCTGAACCCTGGTTAATTAATTTTTTCTGGAGACTTAGCTGAACCCTCGTTAATTAATTTTTTCTGGAGACTTAGCTGAACCCTGGTTAATTAATTTTTTCTGGAGACACTGAGCTGAACCCTGGTTAATTAATTTTTTTCTGGAGACACTAAGCTGAACCCTGATTAATTTTTTCTGGAGACACTGAGCTGAACCCTGGTTAATTTTTTCTGGAGACACTGAGCTGAACCCTGGTTATTTTTTTGGAGACACTGAGCTGAACCCTGGTTAATTAATTTTTTTCTGGAGACACTGAGCTGAACCCTGATTTATTTTTTCTGGAGACACTGAGCTGAACCCTGGAAAATTAATTTTTTCTGGAGACACTTTAGCTGAACCCTGATTAATTTTTTATGGAGACACTGAGCTGAACCCTGGTTAATTAATTTTTTCTGGAGACACTTAGCAGAACCCTGATTAATTTTTTTGGATGGAACCCTGACTGGACTGAGCTGAACCCTGGTTAATTAATTTTTTCTGGAGACACTGAGCTGATTACACCTGACCCTAATTTTTTTCTGGATACACTGAGCTGAACCCTGGTTAATTAATTTTTTTCTGGAGACACTGAGCTGAACCCTGATTAATTTTTTATGGAGACACTGAGCTGAACCCTGGTTAATTATTTTTTCTGGAGACACTGAGCTGAACCCTGGTTAATTAATTTTTTTGGAGACACTGAGCTGAACTCTGATTATTTAATTTTTCTAGCCACTTAGCTGAACCATGGTTAATTAATTTTTTATGGAGACACTGAGCTGAACTCTGATTAATGAATTTTTTCAAGAGATACTTAGCTGAACCCTGGTTAATTAATTTTTTTTGGAGAATGAGCTGAACCCTGGTTAATTAATTTTTTTCTGGAGAAACTGAGCTGAGCCCTGGTCAATTAATTTTTTTTCTGGAGACAAAGCTGAACTCTGGTTAAATAATTTTTTCTAGACACTGAGCTGAACCCTGCTTAATTATTTTTTTTCTAGAGACACTGAGCTGAACTCTGGTTAATTAATTTTTTCTGGAGACACTGACCTGAACTCTGGTTAATTAATTTTTCTGGAGACACTGAGCTGAACCCTGGTTAATTAATTTTTTTCTGGAGACTGAGATGAACCCTGGTTAATTAATTTTTTCTGGAGATACTGAGTTGAGCCCTGGTTAATTATTTTTTTCTGGAGGCACTGAGCTGAACCCTGGTTAATTATTTTTTTTTCTGGAGACTGAGCTGAACTCTGGTTAATTAATTTTTTCTGGAGACTGAGCTGAACCCTGGTTAATGAATTTTTTCTGGAGACACTGAGCTCAATCATGGTTAATTAATTTTTCTGAGGACACTGAGCTGAACCCTGATTTATTTTTTCTGAAGACACTGAGCTCAACCCTGGTTAATTAATTTTTTCTGGAGACACTGAGCTGAACCCTGGTTGATAAATTTTTTCTGGAGACACTGAGCTGAACCCTGGTTAATTAATTTTCTCTGGGGGCACTGAGCTGAACCCTGGGTCTGGGAGAGTGCGACATGGCCAAGAGAGATTGAGTTAGCCTTCTGTCGGCACATGGGGTCGTGGTATTATCTTATGCAATAATATTTTTTTAGCAGGTTAGGAAATATCTTCATTATTGCATTTGATTTCAAATAATCATTGTCTAGTTTTATATCTCTATTATTATATTAATACACGAGTTTATCGAAAAGTTGCATGCAAGTTGTGGTATCTTAGTTGTGGGATATTAAGGCATAATTGGTTAAGTATTAGCATAAAGATGGCTAACATTGTCTTGTTTAATACATTTTTATCGTTATCTCTAAGCTGGTAACCTTTTCTTTATAGGTACTGGTTAATTTTATATCACAGCATAGGCAAGAGTTCCTGTTTCTTAAGGTTCACTCCACAAACACAGTTGCAGTGACACCATATTATTCATGTGAGGTGCAGAGCTTTGTAATTTGGTACAGTTTTACTTTACAGCTTTTCTCTTTCATTCTGTTATTACATGATTTAAACTGACACTGAAATGCCTTGCTTTTATAATTTTAAACATCTCTAGCTTTACTTTATTTAATAGTGCATCAAACTGTTCATTTTAATCCTTGACTATTACCCTTTTCTGCTACAAGAACCCCAAAAGTTAAGAGATATTTCTAAATTAGTTATTACCAAATATTGTCAATAAATTTCTACTTTACTTTTAACCCTCACCTTTTCACCAAATATTGTTAATAAATTTCTACTTTACTTTTAACCCTCACGTTTTCATTTCTCTGATACTGAGGCAGTGTCATGTTATTGGCTTTAACAACCAGAGCTTCCCAGGTTAGCAAATTTTTAAATTTTCAGGGCTAGCCTAATGTATTCCCCCAGTTTTCTGTTAGGGGATTTCAGGGTCCGTAATGTCTCTAAAGTAAAGTAAGGATCCCATGGAGGCATACCCCATCCTTCTTCTTCTTAGCTTAGTCCCGTTTCTATAGGGGGTTGCCCTTTTGGATTAGTTGCTTCCATCTATCTATCTCCACAGTGCACTTCTGCTTTGTCAAGTCCCTTCTCTTTCAAAAGTCTTCCCTCACAGTCTCTCCTCTTTTTAGGTCTTCCTCAGTCTCTCCATCTCTTTCTTGGTCTTCTCAGTGTAGCTGTCAGTAGACAGCTATGTAAGACTTTGTGAGAAGCATCAACAACTTGTGATGGGTGGCTTCTTGTTAATGTTAAGAAGGTGGCTTCTTCTTAATGTTAAGAAACATCATCTTGTGATGGGTGTCTTTTTCTTGAAAAGAAGTCTGCCTGTTTGAGAGAAGCGGCTTGGTTAGGGGAAGAGTGAATGCCATGAAGCGCCCAATTTGTGGTAAGATATTCTCTTATTATTGTTTGTGAACTTGTTTGTGGTCATCAATTGTTAGTACCGAAACATAAGCACTCAAAATTGTCTCTTTCTGTTCCTACAGTTATCTTCACACATGGGCCATTGTTAGACAAAATAAAGATGAGAATAATGAACTGTGTCTCTTTGGACCACGAAGTATAATTCATAAGGCAACATCATGGCACACTAGAAGGCAGGTGGATGAAAACAAAGTCAAAGGTCTCCATCACACCGCCACAGAATAACACAAATTACTCTGCGACATCTCAGAATAACAACAAAGCCAGAAAACGTTGCATTGCCAAGATCTCCAAGACAACCTCTCATCATTCACAGCAGGTTATTTATATCCTTTAAAGTTAACACTTCATGTAAGTACGACAGTTGCTAGGCTGTGTTCACGAATTTTTATCCAAATTGTAAGATATGTCAGGTAGGGTAAACAATCGGGCACGACACACATCAGTGGATGAATTTTCACTTTTCACTTGATATTTAACAGGAGAAATTAAAAAAATTAAACCTTTAAGAAAACCTTTCAAAAGATTGAAGCTTCATTAACAGAATGATCTATAAGAAATTGCCATATGAACTAAAATAAGCACGTAAAGTCTTGGTAAAATAAGTGTTGAAGGCAATTTTGAATCCAATATGGCATCTCCCCAAATGCTGATGCAACCTGAATGGAGACTGGACACTCCTTCCCAGCGCTCATTTTAATGGTGTACTGAACACTAATTGCGTATATATGTAATTCTTATTGATATTACTCAAGATTTTAGTTGTAACCATCTGTCGTGGTTGAACTGAAATGCATTTTTACCTTTAATCCGTGTTTTATCCTTACTGACATCAAAACTGAAGCACCACAGTACTTATTTGATTGTAGTTATACACATTTTGTTCTTAATTCACTCACAATTCCAATTAAAATGCATGAGAATGTTTGTTTACAGCACTTTACTCCATCTTTGACTTTGTTTTCATCCACCTGCCTCTAGTGTGCCATGATGTTGCCTTATGTATTATGCTTCGTGGTCCAAAGAGAGACAGTTTGTTATTCTCATCTTTATTTTGTCTAACAATGGCCCATGGGTGAAGATAACTGTAGGAACAGAAACATACAATTTTGAGTGTTTATGTTTCGGTACAAAATTGGTACAAACAATTGATGAATACAAACAAGTTTACAAACAATAATAAGAGAATATCCTACCACAAATTGGGCCCTTCATGGTGTTCACTCTTCCCTTAACCAAGCTGCTTCTCTTAAACATGCAAGCTTTTTTCCAACAAAAAGACACCCATCACAAGGTGGTGATGTTTCTTAACATTAGGAAGAAGCCACCCATCACAAGTTGGTGGTGCTTCTCACAAAGTCTTACATAGTTGTCTACTGACAGCTACACCATCAAAGTAGTGAAACTGTGGCAGGAACAATTTTCCAGCCTTATTGTACATCTGGCTGCCACAAACATCTGAGAGTGGACGACGTATTAGTGAATTGTTTATGATAGAAATGTAATGTTTTGTTGTTAGGACTTTTCATTTATTTAAGTCCATATTACTATGTATACTTCTGAGACATGTAATGTGTACATATAAATGTTACCACTCTGGCAGATATGCAAGAAAGTTGAATATGGCAGTTTATCTACAACTGGTACGAGAGTCAAGATGCCATGACGTCAAAATACAGGACTGAATAAAGGTTTTAAATCCAAAATGATTACTTAAAACACTATTATATCTGACAAAACTTGCACTGTGTATGTGATATATATATATATATATATATATATATATATATATATATATATATATATATATATATATATACACTGTATGTAATGTATATTAATAAATAAAAAAAGACAGGAAAATGTTCACAGCAAAAGCGTTGAAATTTGTCTCAGGAATCTGGTTTGTTCCAAGAACGAATATTTTCAAATGAATTATAATGAACACATAATACATTTACTCAATTTATAACCTTATTCTGGTGTTTAGCTACCCAATTATTTAAATATCTAGCGGTCTGGTGTCCCGAAAATTCGCTAAAGTTCCCCGTCCAAGCCCCATAGGCGCCAGCGTTTACCACTGATGTCAAGGAAATGGTGTCAGCATCTATGGGTACAAATATTTGCAGATTTAACACAGGAAATGGGCAGTTTGTTCACACAAGTGACTCAGCAAGTATCGAGATAGCGTCACTTGTCCACTTTTAAAGCGTTTTAAGTAAAAGTTTTGAGAGCATCATGGCCAGTAAGCTGGCTACGTGCATGGCTAAATCTTAATGAACCTCTGTTTAATCGGAAATATGCCATTATTTCGTAATTTAGGAGAAAACAGTTACTTTGATAGGAACACAGAGGTCTTGGCTTGTTGTGTAGAGGGGCACAAGTCTCACTGATGCTAATGGGGGCATGTTCAAATGCATTTTCTGGAAGTGTCCAAACAATGGAGGAATTATGCAGTGTGTCACGGCCTGAGCATTTACCCTACCCTAAATATGGAAGGTGAGTGCATTAGTCCCAAAGGCTTAGGCAGTGGTAGCCTAGATGAGGGAGATGAATGTTTGGGCACCGAAGGCTTAGGGCATGGTATGAGGACTTGGCACCCAACAGAAAGGGGAAAACAACATGAATTAGACTTAGCACTTAGCTCATTTAACAAATGTAAAGCCTCAAAGAGTGATAAACTGAAGGAAGTTGACCTTAACATGGCAGAGTGTGATGAAGACAGAATAAAGTCCATGGCAAGTCAGCTTTCACTAGAGGTATCTCAGTAGCACATATTCAAAAGTACTGGAGCTAAGTGATGAAGAACCACAGCTTATGACAGATGTAAAAAGTTAAAATGGTTATGCGAGTTGAAGTCTTCTGAACTAGAGGACCGTCTAAAGTTGCTGCATGGTGATAAAGTATCTGTTACATCCAAAAGGTCAAAGGGATCAAAATTTAGCTTATCAAACAAGTTCTAGGTCACGTGTAGCTAGTTCTAAAAGAGTAGAGTGCAAAGCTAGCTAGGCTAACAACAGAAAAGAAGTATCATGATAATGTTGAGAAAGCTCATGCAGAGGTTGAAAAGGCTTGTGGAGATTTAAGAAAACTAGAAACAAATACACAGATAGAAGTGAATACTGACGAGATAAATGCAACTGAATGATATATAGATGACATGGAGCCAGGTTCTCCCATTCTTAACTCACCTGGAAATAATTACCCAACATCCGAATTCATGCATCAGTATTTAGAAGATAGTAGATTGTCACCTCTTTCCCATTCTCAGTCACAAGCAAACTGTGCAATTCCTCAAATTGAGTCATTAGATAATTTTGAAATTACTGACAATAGCCAAAGGGTTGAAATTCAGGATGAGGAGGAAGTTCACGTTAGGACAGAGCTTAACCCACTTGCAAAGGCATTTGAATCAGAAACAGGTAGTACAAGATGAAAGGCCTAGGATAGACTTTAATTTCCAAACTGAGCATACGTCAAACTTCCCGAATGTAGATAAGGTTAGGCTAGGCCATGATTCAAGGCAAAATCCAGAGTTTACTTTACTTGATATGTCTGGGTTAGGTAGGCAGTCTGAGTCTCCTTCAGTCTGTGGTCAGGTCAATAGGCCAACTCAATCAGAGATTCAAAGAAGTTGCTCAGGTTGCATGAATCAGAATCTAGAGAGGTCAGGCGAATCATCTACCAGCAAGCAGCGAAAAGATGATTTGCCTGTCAAAGAGCCCGAAATGTTTTCAGGGGCTTGATGAAATATCCCTTGTGGAAAGCATCATTCAAGACATTAATTGAAAACAGAACAGATGATACTAGAGAAAGGTTATATTATCTGGGAAAATACACTGATGGAGAAGCAAAGGCTGCTTTCAGTAATCTTATACCTTTTGGCACACAAGAAGCATATACAAAGGCTCTGAAGATACTTCATGATAAGCATGGAAACCAAATTATAGTCACTGATGCATTTAGGAACAAACCTGAAGGTTGGCCAAAGATTGCAATAAATGATGATCCTGGTCTCAGAGAATTTTATGATTTCTTGGAACACTGCAAAATGGCTACGAAGTCAATAAGGTATCTCTCAGTTCTTGATGATCCTAAAGAAAATAGAATTATGCTTCAGAGAGAGAAAACGGGATGCTCTTGCTTTTGTCTCGTTTCCTTCGATGGATGACGCACACACAGGTGCGCCCGAAAGACCGCGATGCGGTCTCTTACAGGCTAGTCTTGAGTTGATTGTCCTAAAATGAATGGTAGCCTCCAAACGTAAGTCAAGGACAATTGACTTATCAAGCAACAAGTTGTAGTAATAACAACCTTATTATTAAACAATTATTACACTGTGTGCAGATAGGAGGGAGGTTCTGGATGGGAAGTTGGAGAGGTGGAGAGTAGCACTGGGGGATGGAGAAATGAGGATAAGAAGGCCAAAAACCAAATATATGTGTGCCATCATAAAGGGGGATGGCAAGGAGAATATGAGGTTGGACAAAGCAATAAACAGAGTAGACAAGTTCAAATACTTGGGTTCTATAGTAGAGGCTGGTGGAAGAACGGATGAGGAAGTAAAACATCAGATACAACCAGGTTTGGGACAACTGGAGGTCTGACTCTGGAGTCTTTTGTGACAAAAGATTGCCATTAAGACTAATGAGAAGACTCCATAAGGCAGTGATAAGGCTAGCTATGCTGTATGGTGCAGAAACAAAAAGTATGACAAAGACGGACGACAAGAAAATGGGCGTAGCAGAGATGAGCATGTTAAGATGGATGTCTGGCATAATGAGGGAAGAAAACATAGGAATGATTAGAGGGTCAACAAAGGTGACTGAAATATCAAAGAAAGTGCAGGAGTGGAGACATGTTACGGACACCTGTAGCTGAGAAGGCATGGAGAGGCATAAATGCTATGGGGATGGAAGTGCAGGGTAGAAGAAGATGAAGAGAAGACCAAGAACAGGATGGAGAGACTATGAGGGAAGACTTTTGAGCGAGAGACAGAGAGGGATTTGACGAGGCAGAAGTGCACCGCAGAGGTATACAGAGGGAAGCAGCTCATCCAAATTGGCAACAATTGTATAGAAATGGGACTAAGGTGAGAAAATGAAGAAGGATGGTGTGCTCACAACTGTTTTGTGGAGTGAGCACTCAGGAACCAGGAACCCTGGCCTTTGCTATGATATAATATTACCTGATAACTTTTTGAAAAGATTACCACCACCAATATGACAGAGAAGAGTTATGGTTAACCAGATGTCTTACTATCCCACAACTAAGATACCACAACTTGCATGCAACCTTTTCGATAAACTTGTGTATAATGAAATAAGAGAGATGTACTAGACAATGATTATTTGAAATCAAATGCAATAATGAAGATATTTCCTAACCCGCTAAAAAGAATATTACTGTATTGCATAAATTGAGACCACGACCACATGTGCCGACAGAAGGCTACCTCGATCTCTCTTGGTCATGTCGCACTCCCTGACCCAGGGTTCACCTCAGTGTCTCCAGAAAAAATTAATTAACCAGGGTTCATCTTAAGTGTCTCCAGAACATAAAATTAAAAGCAAAACTAATAGATTTATAACAACAGCAACATAGTAAAACTAAACAAAACAACAAATAATATAATCAATAACAACAGTATTTAAGTGAGGGAAATGTCTGTCAATTAATTTCCTTAATTCTTTTTTTATTTCCTTGCACAGTTTTTTTTACGCTATTTACAAAATTTTTCAAACGTTGTACAAAAATGACTGTATGTCATTAAAAAACTGCCAGAAGCAACTGATTGACAAGTTGTCAGCAGCACAGTTTGTAGGGCAAATAAAAAACCTGCCAGGTTTGCCACAACAACTGGGGGGAGGAGGACAGTCAGGATTGCTTCAGAAATTACAAAAAAAAAAAAAAAAGCTGAGAAGGAGAAGATTAAGTAATGAAGAAGGTGCTTTCCTGATAATTTACCAAGCAACTTTTGCTTTCTCACCAGTCTGTCCTACACACTTAAAAAAAAAGTTAATTGTGCAAAAAAAAAAGGGGGGGGGGTGAAAATGCCAGATACTACCCTCAAGCCCAAGAACATGGAAGGCCATGGTATAATGGTTATGGCACAGTCCAAGGTTGGAGAACAGGGTTTGTATTCAGAGTGGCCTTCTCTTGGAAGGGTTACCTACCACGGCTGAAGGACCCTTTCCACCCTCTGGTTTAATTTCAGTGTCTACTCCTAGAAGAGTTGCCTGCCAAGGCTAAAGAGCCTCTTCTAACCTAACTCGTGTAGGCAGGGACGTCACACCTGATGTGAATGTTGCTAGGAAAAAGCCACATTAACTCAGCCTTTAGCACTGGGCCGGACGGTTTATATTTCATGCATTCAATCCTACCAATCTGTCAGGGACATTTCATAATCACTCTTAGGGTTAAACTGCTGATGGGTTCCTTTTGAAGAATCTGGATCACATCATTTCGACAATTCAAGGAATTCTTTAAAAAAAAAACTGGTGTTTTGTGATGTTTTTGTGTCATCACAGGTGCTGGTAGGTTCCATTTTAAGAATGGTGAATCATTACAACTTTCCAATGAATCCTTTAAAAAAACTAGTAATTTGTTACCTTTTGAGTTATCACAAGCTTAAGCTTAGTATACGGAAGCGTGGTTAACAGAAAGAAGCTTTATCATGTGGATATAAATAGAAGGAAAACCAACAAGACAGAATTTCATTGAAATAGTTTTATCAGATCCGTTTACAGATTTTTTTCAAGTTTACCACATCATGTAAAAACAACGTTTTCTATAAAGAGAAGCATGTACGTTTTCTGTTGCATGAAATTTCTGTTATAATATTACCTACATGAAGGAAATTGCTCCCATAAATGAATAAAGAAGACAAACAAACACCCATTTGGTGACAAATGTGCACGAGAGTCAATTTTGCCATTTTTTTATTTCTTTTATAGAAATGGGAACCTGGATTCTAATTCTCACTTTCTCTTGATTTGAATTTTTTTTTTTTTTTTACTTTTAACAGGATTCATTTTCCTCCGACTTTATGACTTAGTATCTGTCGCAACATGAAATCATCACTGGAAACTCCTGGACAAGTAATATATCAGTGCTGATGATCTCTTGACCAAGAGGTTAAGCCACCCTATGCCAGAGTAAGGTCATGGTCTGCAAGTGAATCAATTATATTCTTTAAAAAGTTGGAAGATCTTAGAGTTTTTGCATTTCATTCTAAAAAGCGTAAAATTGAATGGCTGTTCTTTTGTTAGGTCACCAGCTTCATAGAAACAGCTTTATACAAAAAATTTGCATACATATCGTGTTGACCTGAATTTGGGATAGGAGGGCATGTTAGGTTATTATCAAAGGAGGTGTCAAATCGAAACTTATAGTAACGTAATTACTTGGTAAGAAATTCTGGCCTGGTAACTTTCCACGAAAGGTACCACATAATGTAAATATGCTAACAGAATCATTAACATTCTTGGGGTAAAACCCCGCAGTCGGCCTCCCTGTAGCACTATAACATCTGTGATATATTACAAGTTGGATATATTTGAATTAATATTTATAGCCATCAATGAAATAATAACCCACCTGTGGCACTGGACCATCTGTGATATGTTACAAGTTGGATATATTTTAATAATATTTTTAGCCATCTACTTGGCACCTTTAATGCAAACGCAACCAGTCTAAGAGCATTTATTTTCTTTTACTTTGTAGAGACAAATTTCATACCAGTGTGTGGCGCTGAATGCTGATAGTAAACAATTATGTTTTAGTATCCCTCAACTAAGATACCAAAGGTGACTGAAATATCAAAGAAAGTGCAGGAGTGGAGACATGTTACGGACACCTGTAACTGAGAAGGCATGAAGAGGCATAAATGCTATGGGGATGGAAGTGCAGGGTAGAAGATGAAGAGAAGACCAAGAAAGGGATGGAGAGACTAGGAGGGAAGACTTTTGAGCGAGAGACAGAGATGGATTTGATGAGGCAGAAGTACACCGCAGAGGTATAAGGGAAGCAGCTCATCCAAATCGGCAACCTTGTATAGAAATGGACTAAGGTGAGAAAATGAAGAAGGATGGTGTGCCCACAACTGTGTTTGTGAAGTGAGCACTCAGGAACCAGGAACTCTGGCCTATGTTATGATATAATATTACCTGATAACTTTTAGAAAGGTTTACCACCACCGATATGACAGAGAAGAGCTATAGTTAACAGTTGTCTTACTATCCCACAACTAAGATACTGTAAAGTCATCTGTAAAGTCATTCGTAAAGTCTCTGCTAAAAGTGTTAATTGTAAAGTCTCTGCTGGGCAAGTTTTCTGTGGTGACATCCCATTTTCTTTGCTTACAATTAGTCACGCCTAACGCGCCAGGTCACGCAAAATTCAATCATTTAAACTATGTATATATTTTGTCTACCTGCTGTCAAAAATGTATCACATGTTTCTTCTTTCACAGGCATCAAGATTGTATCCAATTCCATTTCTGTCTGTTCTTACATTGTAAAGTGTGCTGGTTCGCTGTATTTATTGTTATTTATTATCGACCTCAGGTCACTGAGGTTTTCATTGTATTCCGCGGCGCGACGCCAGTCTGTCGCTATATAAACTGCCTAGGTCATGAATAAAGTAGCAGTAACCTTATCCTGCTTGTTTCTTTTGCACCTCTTAAAATACCACAACTTGCATGCAACCTTTTTGATAAACTTGTATATAATGAAATAAGAGAGATATAAAACTAGACATTGATTATTTGAAATCAAACACAATAATGAAGATATTTTCTAACCTGCTAAAAAGAATATTATTGCATAAATTAAGACCACGACCCCATGTGCCGACAGAATGCTAACTCAATCTCCCTTGGTCATGTCGCACTCTCCCAGACCCAGGGTTCAGCTCAGTGTCTCAAGAAAAAATTAATTAACCAGGGTTTGGCTCAGTGTCCAGAAAAATATAATTAACCAAGGTTCAGCTCAGTGTCTTCAGAAAAAATTAATTAACCAGGGTTCATCTCAAGTGTCTCCAGAACATAAAATTAAAAGCAAAACTAATAGATTTATAACAACAGCAACATAGTAAAACTAAACAAAACAAATAATATGATCAACAACAACAGTATTTAAGTGAGGGAAATGTCTGTCAATTATTTTCCTTAAATCCTGTTTTATTTCCTTGCACGGTTTTTTTTACGCTATTTACAAAATTTTCTTTAAAACATTGTACAAAAATGACCATATGTCATTAAAAAACAAGTTGTGACCAGCACAGTTTGTAGGGCACATAAAAAACCTCCCAGGTTTGCCACAACAACTTGGGGAGGAGGACAGTCAGGATGGCTTCAGAAATAAAAAAAAAAATACAAAAAAGCTGAGAAGGAAAAGATTAAGTAATGAAGAAAGTGCTTTCCCGATAATTTACCAAGCAACTTTTGCTTCCTCATCAGCCTGTCTACACACTTAAAAAAAAAAAAACAGGAAAGTGTACAAAAAAGGGTGACAATACCAGATAGTACCCTCAAGCAATGGAACTCAAGCCCAAGAACATAGAAGGCCATGGTATAATGGCTATGGCACAGTCCAAGGTTGGAGAACAGGGCTTGTAATCAGAATGGCCTTCTCTTGGAAGGGTTACCTACCAAAGCTGAAGGACCCTTTCCACCCTCTGGTTTAATTTCAGTGTCTCTATAAGAGGTGCTAAAGAAATGAGCAGGTAAAAGTTACTGCTGCTTTATTCAAGGTCCAGGCAGTTTATATAGCTGCCGAATGGCGTCAGGCCGCGGAAGACAATGGAAGCAAGGGTGACCTGAGGTCGATAACAACTAATAAATAAATACAGCAAACGAGTACAATATACAATGCAACAATAGACAGAATTAAAGTTGAGTATAATCTTGATGCCTGCGAAAGAAGAAATACACGGTACATAGTTGATGAACAGATAAATAATTGCATACACAGTTTAAACAATTGAATTTTCGTGACCTAGCCCGTCCACCGTGACAAATCGTAAGTACAAAGAAAATGGGCCATCATCAAAGAAAACTTGCTTAGCGGGGACTTTACATCTCCTTCTCCTAGAAGAGTTCCCTGCCAAGGCTAAAGAGCCTGTGAGAGGGTGCGAAAGAAAGAGCAGGTAGACAATAACTGCTAGTTTATAGAGGAAGCGGCCCGCTTATAAAGCAGCGTGTGGACATCGGCATATATGAGGACGTCAGTACAAAAAAATACAAGTGACCCGAGGTCAAAACTATTTCTCTACACAAAACAGGAAGCTCTTTGTTGGGCTAGTCGGTAGAGTTGTGGGCTTGCACTCGCTAGGCCCGCGTTCAAGTCTCCGGCCGGCTAATGAGGAGTTAGAGGAATTTATTTCTGGTGATAGAAATTAATTTCTCGCTATAATATGGTTCGGATTCCACAATAAGCTGTAGGTCCCATTGCTAAGTAACCAAATGGTTCTTAGCCACGTTAAATAAGTCTAATCCTTCAGGCCAGCCCTAGGGGAGCTGTTAATCAGCTCAGTGGTCTGGTAAACTTAACTTTACACAAAACAGGACAGGTACATACTGTATAGATATCGTGATGATTAACAATAGTAGATTAGACACAAAAATATTCTGACACATACACTATGTATAAGGGCAAAAATGAATAGGTAATAAATGTACAATTACATAATGATAATAAGGCTGAGTACCGCGACCTAGGGTTAGCTGTGAAGGCACCGTAGAAAACGGGAGGTTCTCCATAGAAAACCCGTTGAGCGGGGACTTTACAAGCCTCTTCTAACCTAACTCGTGTAGGCAGGGACGTCACACCCTGATGTGAATGCTGCTGGGAAAAAGCCACATTAACCCAGCCTTAAGCACTGGGCTGGACGGTTTATATTTCATACATTCAATCCTACCAATCTGTCAGGGACATTTCATAATCACTCTTAGGGTTAAACTGCTGGTGGGTTCATTTTGAAGAACCTGGATCACATCACTGCAACAATTCAAGGAATTCTTTTTAAAAAAACTGGTGTTTTGTGATGTTCTTGTGTCATCACAGATGCTGGTAGGTTCCAATTTAAGAATGGTGAATCATTACGTTACAACTTTCCAATGAATCCTTTAAAAAACTAGTAATTTGTTACCTTTGAGTTATCACAAGCTTAAGCTTAGTATACAGAAGCCTGGTTAACAGAAAGAAGCTTTATCATGTGGATATAAATAGAAGGAAAACCAACAAGACAGAGTTTCATTTAAATAGTTTTCTCAGATCAGTTTACAGATTTTTTCAAGTTTACCACATCATGTAAAAACAACGTTTTCTATAAAGAGAAGCATGTACGTTTTCTGTTGCATGACATTTCTGTTATAATATTACCTACATGAAGGAAATTGCTCCCATAAATGAATAAAGAAGACAAACAAACACCCATTTGGTGACAAATGTGCACGAGAGTCAATTTTGCCATTTTTTCATTTTTTTTTAGAAATGGGAATCTGGATCCTAATTCTCACTTTCTCTTGATTTGCAAAATTTTTTTTCTTTTTAACAGGGTTTATTCTCCTCCGAATTTATACTTATGACTTAGTATCTGTTGCAACATGAAATCATCACTGGAAACTCCTGGACAAGTAATATAACAGTGCTGATGATCTCTTGACCAAGAGGTTAAGCCATCCTATGCCAGCGTGGGGTCATGGTCTGCAAGTGAATCAATTATATTCTTAAAAAAGCTGGAAGATCTTAGAGTTCTTGCATTTCATTCTAAAAAACGTAAAATTGAATGGTTGTTCTTCTGTTATGTCACCAGCTCCATAGAAGCAGCTTTATACAAAAAATTTGCATACATATCGTGTTGCCCTGAATTTGGGATATAAGGGCATGTCAGGTTATTATCAAAGACGGAGTCAATTTGAAACTTATAGTAACGTAATTACTTGGTAAGAAATTCTGGCCTGGTAACTTTCCACGAAAGGTACCACATAATGTACTATATATGGTAACAAAATCATTAATAATCTTGGGGTAAAACCCCGCAATCGGCCTCCCCGTAGCACTATACTATCTGTGATGTATTACAAGTTGGATATATTTTAATTAATATTTATAGCCATCAATGATACATTAGCCCACCTGTGGCACTGGACCATCTGTGATATATTACAAGTTGGATATATTTTAATAATATTTTTAGCCATCTATGATGTTACTTGGCACCTTTAATTCAAACGCAACCAGTCTAAGAGCATTTATTTTCTTTTACTTTGTAGAGAAAAATTTCATACCACCATGGTGTGGTGCTGATAGTAAATAAACTGTTTTGGTATCCCACAAATAAGATACCATGATTTGTATGCAACCTTGCCGATATCCTTGTATAAAGTAATAAGAGAGATATAAAACTCAACTGTGTGTTATTTGAAATAAAAACCATTATAGTAGACTTTCCCTAACATGCTAAAAAGTATTTTTTTTTTTGCCCATATTAAGACTAAAAAACAATCAGTACTATTACTATTCGCCCAGGAATAGTAATGATAAGTAATGGTATTATATGGTAACTTTCGTGAAAGGTTTCAGGCTTAAAAATGTACTCATGAAAAGTTGTACATATCCATACTCGTGAACCCAACTTATAAATAATCACCTCTTATTCCTTACGTCCAACATTCAAGATGACACACTTAGTATGCTACTTTTTTGATAAACTTGTCACTTCAAGTGACATATAAGAATGTCATAATGTTTTAAGATAAATGTAAAAACCCCTCGTTCTTCCAGACCATTTAAAAGGTATTTCAAAGTATTAGTTCCGTGCCTGTTTTTACCTTGGAAATCGATTTTTCCTATACTTTTAGGGCTGCTGATAAAGGAGACGCATTTGTTTGTTGTTGGCCAAGTGTTATTTGCCCCCTAACTCTACCCAACGGTAAAGGGGGACTGTGGGAATTCGGGGTTTTGGGTGAGGGAGAATACGGACAAATGTAGTGGACATGTTTACATTGTGGAAACACACTCCGGAAGTGTAAATCGCCAGGGAGCCATTTGTTGCAGGGAGTGGCTGAGGGAAGGGGAGGAACGTGAGGGAAGGGAAGGAACGTGAGGGAAGGCAGGGAAAGAGTTGCTCACATCCCCCCAAAGTGCGGGGAAAGGTGAGAAGTGGCCATGGGGGAGGCCGGGGTTTTGCGCAGAGGCAAAATGTACCGTCACCGAGGAAAGGAGGGGGAGGTCCGGGGGTTAGGTAGGAACACATTAGGAAGAATAACAGGCCGGCAAAAAACAAAACATCACCTCCTTTACCAACAGCCCTAAATGTATAGGGAAAACCAATTTCCAAGGCACCAATCAGTCCGCAGGAGTTCCAAACTCAAAATAATCTGGAAAACAAAATTCAAAACCCTTAGACACCAAGCCCCAATAAACTTACCTTAGTGACTGAGCCTGTCTCTGGGGGAGCAGAATGCTTTTTGCTGAATGACCAGCCTGCACTTACTACCGCACCGGGGGCTAAAATTCTCTCTCTTTTTAAAAGGCCGTGATCACGACGCAGCTGAATTAACATCTCGTAATTGCCATAACAATATGTTAATTTCCCGGCAGATGATGTAAGAGTTTTCGCAGGTAACGGCCAAAGGGTGGCGTGTAACAGGTTCAAAGGAGTGTACAGCAAGGAATCAGCCAGTGTACTGAAATGAAATGCTTATGGACCGCTCCAACACGAACAGGTGGGTGCAACAGTTGGAAAGAGGGCTGTCTAACCTGTGAGGATCGTGTATGAATACCCCCACACTCCTTCAAATGGTGGGAGAAACTTCTCAATTCCTACTGAAACCCCCTTCACTGTGTTCAGTACTAGCCCTGGGGGTTCAAATGTATTTCACTATCTTCAATATGAGCCCCTGGAGAATCAAATGTCCGTAAGTGCATTTCGCAAAATTGAAACTTAAAAGGACCGGAAACGAACATTATCCCCCCAGCCCCCTTTTTCCTCAGTAAGGAGTCAGCCTGTGTACCAAAAGCTCCCCTATAAGAGTGCACATGCGTGGCAGCATTCAAAATAGCAGTAGTGGTGAAAGTTTTTGTCTTTGTAACAGCTACCTTTGTTGTCTTGTTCCTCCTGTGTTTGGGTAAGGGTTTTTCGTCTCTGTAATGCATATACAGTGAAGTTTGGTCGTCTTCTCACCCCCGTGGTCTACCCCACCCATAACCCCACTTTCCCTAGGGGTCCCCTAAATTGTAGGTTAGTAACAAGCAGGGGAGCGAATCACCTTGTCCCAGAGGTATACCCCACCCATAACCCCGCTTTCCCACCGGGTTCCCTAGCTTGTTGGATGAAGTTCTGTGGTTAATTACAGGTTAATTACAATCGTGCGACAAAAATTGAAGGTAAATTCATAATTAGCAACCAAAAAACTGTAGAAAAAGTTAAGTTAGAAGGAAGTCACCAACACGGAGCTACTACTTAGTTCTACCGATTATTCTAAGACCATGACCCCATGTGCTAGAATAAGGCTGGCTAAACCTTTCTTGGTCAAGGGGCTATCAGTACTAATATTGGTAGAACTATGTAAGAGTTACGCATCGGGTATTACCTTGGAAATTGACTTTTTCTATAGTGTTTTGGTTGCTCATTAACAATTTACCATTTTTTTTTGTCAGTCGACTGTAATTAACCTCAAAACTTCATCCAACTAGGTAGGGAAACCCTAGGAAAGGTGGGGTTATGGGTGGAGTAGACCAGGGGGAGAGGGAGATGATTTGTTGTTGTATGGTGGCCATTTTGTACGTTATCGCGCATGCGCAGTGTCATAGGGAAGCTTTCGGTAAAAAGGGGTTCTTCTAACTGAGGAAACTTGGGGGAGAGAGAGGGACAATGACGTGTTGGTACAATCGGGGAAATGATCTCTTTTACCCCTTGAGTTCACCAGACATTGTAAATGGCAACGCTGCTGCGGAATTTCCATTTCATCAATTGATACTGTCGCTACAGTAACTGAAAATAATTATTGATGCAGTTGCTACAAAATCACATTCATTGTCCACAACCCATTTTTTCAAGATGAGAGAGAGAGAGAGAGAGAGAGAGAGAGAGAGAGAGAGAGAGAGAGAGAGAGAGAGAGAGTTGATATCACGTAATCACACAAATATCTAGTGAATGTAATTGCTTCTTAATGACATCACATAAATTTATTTGCTCATCTACTTGAATGAATGTGGCCAGCATTCTTTTATGATATTAATGAGTGAACAGCCAAGCCATGCCATTGCTCCAGGATTTTACGTGGAAAACAAGTTCTTTCCTTATTACTCTTTTGGAAGCTTCGAGAACCACTGTCAGGCAACCTCTATCAAGGGATGAACACCGAAAATATATAGCTTATTAAATATCGTCTAACAGCTTCACCTGGTGATGTTGACCGCGCGTTTATTGTGAAATATGCACGATATTAGTATACATTAAATGCTCTCTGCTATGCTATTCTTCTACTTCAAACACGCGTGCAGAGGGACCTTGGGTGGATGGACTATACTTAAACTACTAAGATTGGTTGTAGATGAATGACACTTTTCTCAATTAACAGAATCCAGATCCACGGTCTTAGAATATAAACCTATGAAATCGTGGGAGGTCACATTCCACTTTTGGTCTGATGGTTGGCTGCAGCATCAATGACTCTTGGCTCTGAGACGCAAATATTAGCTTTAATAGCCATTAAGACACGCCAACATATAAATGAGCAAGGTGGTTAGGCAGTAACTACCACCAGGTAAGCGGGAATACACGCCTGCCCGGATGTAAACATTCCAGGTTACCTTTTGGTCCAGGTTCAGATTGAGGGGTGGCATGAGGCAGGCATACTATGTAATGTAAAGGACCTAAGGTTTGTATAGTTACAAACAATACAATTTACTTTCAAAAACTGTGATTTGTTCCGACACGATATACAAACCATCGGTCCTTTACATTAGGAAGACTCACTGGTTGGAGGGAGGAATCTGAGTGAGTCTCCTGAACTGACTGGAGTTCTGCACACCCGGTCGAAAGAGCAAGAAGTACCCGAACCTCTGACATATTGATCGGAGTGTAGGAACTTAAAGATCAAATGTCAGATACTGGACCTTTTCACATGGGTGAGGAAACATAACTCATACGAAATAGGTTGGAAGGATCTAGATTCGGAGGTAGTAAGGAAAAGCTGAGACAGGGTTCCCTTATTGCCAGTTTCTCCTTCCTCCCCCTTCAGAGGAAGGAGCAGAATTGCTTCTATGATTCTAGAAGAAAAACAGAACGGGTGGTCAACGTGTAGTCTTACTACATCAGCACCAGATCCAGCAAAGTTTTACAGGTGACCTGAGGTCAAACTATTTCTCTACAAAAACAGGACATACAGAAAACATAATGATTAACAATGTCTGGTCTCTTACAAAAATACTGTTACATATACATAATGCAAGGCCACTTGAACAGACAACAGAATACACAATTCGCAATAATGATAATATGTGTTGCGCCGACCCCAGGTCGCATGTGAAGGCACCGCAGAAAACGGGATGTTCATTACAGAGAACACGTTGAGTGGGGACTTTACAATACGTGATCAAAGCAGGTATCTGCTGGGGCAACGGAGGGGGCCCCGCTTTCTCGATGTTAACTGGAGGGGGTGGTCGCCTTCCCCGGCACCCTCTGGGGCTGTGTGTTGGGGTGCCTCCCTGTCTGGTTTCGGGGTTTTCTGGGGACGCCCACGACGTTTTCCTGTGCATGGAGCTGGCTGGGGGGTTGCTATATCCTGCGGGATGCTTTGGGAACCACCCCCGACGTCCTCCTCCAGGAATGTGGGCTTGAGGCGGTCTATAGATATCCAATCTTCCCTTCCATGGACGGCTACCCGGAATGCCTTTTTTTCCCTTTCGAGCACAAGGAAAGGTTCTCTGCAGGGCCTGGTTAAGGGTGGCCGCACGTCGTCCCTAAGAAGATGTGGGTGATGGAGGATAGACCGGGAGGCATGAGGTGTATGTCCTCTGGCAGGGGGCGAACTTCCCAACCCTGTCACGGAGCCTCTGTGTTGCTATGTCGTCCCTGTCTTCTGTGATGAGTTCCCCACGACTACCAGGGTCTCCCTGTGGACTTTTTCTGCTGAGGAGGGGTCGCCGTTGGCTCTGGGGGTGGTTCTCAATCCGAGGAGGACCCAGGGCAGCTGGTACTTCCAATTCTTGGAGGTGCAACAAGCCATGAGGGACGCTTTCAGGAACCTGTGGAACCTTTCCACCATTCCGTTGGCTGTGGGGTTGTAGGTGGTGGTGATGTGATGAGTGGTCCCCAGCAGGCGTGCCAGGGCAGTCCACAGCTCGGATAGGAAAGTGGGACCTCTGTCTGTCGTTATGTGGTCCAGGACACCAAACCGGCTGATCCAGCTGGAGAGGAGGGCTTCTGCGCACGCACTGGAGGTGGCTTCTTCCATGGGCGTGGCTTCGGGCCACCTGGTGGAGCGGTCGACGACTGTTAGAAGGTACCTTGCTCCTCCTGATGGGGGAAGAGGACCCACCACGTCGACGTGGATGTGCCCGAAGCATCTTTTCGGCTGGGGAAAGTTGCCCACCCCCGATTTGGTGTGCCACCCTACTTTGCTGGCCTGACACCGCATGCATTGCCTTGTCTAGGCCGTCGTGTCCTTCCGTATGCCGTGTCAGATGAACTTCTCAGTCTGGCCATCGTCCTTCCGGAGGGGTGGGATAGGCCGTGGATGACGTCGAAGACCAGCCGATGTCGGGAGGCGGGCACCAGGGGACGGGGGTGGCCAGTGCTCATGTCGCTCAGCAGTGTTGACCCTCCAGGGCCGAGGGGCACGTCCTCCCACTTCAGTGACGTAACGGCTGTGCGGTAGGCTGGGGTCTCTGGGTCGGCAGCCTGTTCGCGGGCGAGGTCCTCATAGTCGATCCTGAGCTGTACTGCCTTGATCTCGATCCTCGAGAGGGTGTCGGCTACCGGGTTCTTCCTGCCTGGGAGGTATTTGATGGTGCAGGTGAACTCTGCGATGGCCGCTGCTGCCTAGAGGACCATGCTTCCCCCAGCTTCATGAAGGCGTGGACCAGCGGCTGGTGGTCAGTCCAAATCGTGAAGGGTATACCCTCCAGGAGGAACTTGAAGTGACGTACTGCCTGGTATACTGCAAAGAGTTCCCGGTTGAAGGTGCTGTAGTGGGACTCAGTGGGGCTGACCTTCCTGCTGAAAAAGGCAATGGGTTGAGGGGTCACGCTGATGACTTGTTCCAGGACAGCTCTGCAAGCGACGTTGCTGGCGTCTGTCGTCAGCTGGAGGGGAGCGCTGGGGTCCTGGTGGGCCAAAGATGTTGCTTTGGTGAGGGCAGCCTTCGTCAGGAGGAAGGCCTTCTGCTGGTCAGGGCCCCACACTAAGGTCTTTGGACAACCCTTGAGGACCTCTGTCAGGGGCGCCATGGTGTGCGCGATCCCCGGGGTGAATCTCCTAAAGTAGTTGACCATTCCGAGGAATTCTTTTACGGCTCTGATGGAGGTAGGAGTGGGGAACTTCTCGACTGCCTCGACCTTCGACGACATTGGGCAGACGCCCCCTGGGGATATCTCGTGGCCCAAGAATTCCATCTTCTCGACGCTGAAGGTGCACTTGTCGAACCTGACGACGAGGTCACTTTCCTGCAGGACCTTCCAGATGTGCCGCAGGTGTTCCTTCTGGGATCTGGAAAAAATTAGGATATCATCAACGTAGCAGGCGCAGAAGTCCAGGTCCCCCAGGATGCCGTCCATCAGACTCTGGAAGGTCGCGCCCGTGTTTCTCGGGTCGAAGGTGGAGGAGGCGAAGGAGTAGGACCCGAAAGGTGTGACGATGGTGGTTTTGGGGATCTCTTCTGGCACTACTGGTACCTGAAAATATGATTTTAAGAGATCTAACTTTGAGAATATTTTGGTCCCATGGAAGGAGGCCATTAGGTCCTGTATGTTTGGTAGAGGGTAGTGGTCGGGTTTTGTAGCGAGGATGAGCAGCCTGTAGTCGCCGCAGGGCCTCAAGGTGCCATCCGCTTTCTGCACCATGTGAAGGGGGGGAGGCCCATGGGCTGGGAGCCTTTCTGCATATGCCCATCCTTTCCATTTCAGCAAAGGCCTTCTTGGCCTCCTGAAGGCACTGTGGGGGAAGCCGTCGGAACTTTGCGTGAACCAGGGGGCCTTTGTTTTGATGTGATGATATATCCCGTATTTGGCAGGGGCCCTAGGCACCTGGTGAAGCTCGAGTTTGAAGACTTCTGGGAATTCCTTCAAGAGGGAACCACACTGGTGGGGCACGACGGAACAGACGGCGGGCTCCCTGGGGGCCGGCAACAAGGGCAGGACTCGGTGTCCAGCAGGCGTTTGCAGCCGACGTCAACTGCCAGTCCGAAGTGGGTGAGGAAGTCCGCACCCAGGAGCAGGGACCTAACGTCCACAACCATGAATTTCCACCTGTACCTCCAGCCAAGGATGGAGATTGACAGGAGCTTGGTGCTGTAGGAGAGGATGGGGGACCCGTTGGCGGCCGTCAGGGAGGCAGTTGGGTCTGGCGGACGTCTGCAGTCCTCTCTGGAAGGCAGGAACACTGACCACATGGCTCCTGCCGGAGATGGTGTCGCAGATGTAAAAGCCTACTGGTGCAGGGGCCCTGGGCATTTCAGTTGCTGCTGCCATGGCAGCCTGTTTGGGTGACCGCAGCCTTCCCCATTTTTTGGAGGGAAGAAAAGGCAGGGGCTTCGCATTTCCAGGCAGCTTTCCCAAACCTTTGGTGGTAGTAGCAAAGCCCCGGCCTCTCCTTCTTCTGCGGGTGGGATGGCTTCCTCTGGGCGACGACGTTGACGCCCTCCGTGGTGGGGTCCTCCAGCTGGATGTAATTGATGGGGTGTGTGGGCGTGGACACCCGCTTTGCCGCCTTCGTGGAGTCCATCAGCTGCTGCGCCACCCTGATCAGGTCCTCAGCCGGCAGGGTGTATGCCTCTGTGATCTGCCCATGGACCTCTAGCAGTAGCTGCCGCAGGAAGATCTCCCTCGACAGGCTGATTTCTTTGCGCCTGCCGCTGCTGTCAGTCTCGGGGAGGAGGAGGAGGAGGAGGTCCTGGAGGGCATGCCACATTTCCAAGAGGTTTGCCTCTTGCCGGGGGTTGAGGGCGAGGTCGAGGGCACGGGCAGCTCTCTCGGAGACCGGCAGGGAGCAGGTCTCGACAAGGGTGGCTTTTAGTTCCTGGAAGGTGGCAGGGCTTGACGTCATCATTAACCACAGGGTGATCTTTTTGTATATCTCCTCCGGGAGGCATTGATGGCGATGTCCGTCTTCAACACCTCGTCGGTTAGGCCTGCTACCCTGAATTGCCCCTCAACCCTGTAGAACCAGAACGCTGCATTTTGATGGGTGAATGGCGGCAGCCTTATGCTGAGGGCCGCCTTTGGTTGGTCCGTCAAGGGGGTCATCGCGTGGAGTGCAGGTACCGGCGTGGAGAAGCGCGCAGGAGGGGGTTGCGCGAGGGAGGTGTCTCCCTCCGAGAAATTCGCGGTAATTTGTACGTGGGTGGGAATGTCTGCGTCCATGCTCATTCTGCGCTCTTGTAAAGTCCCTGCTGAGCGGGTTTTCTGTGGTGACGAACCGTTTTCTTTGCTTCTCCTAAGATTGCCGCTCCTGGGTAATGGGTCACGCAAAATTCAGACATACCCAATCAATTAAATTGTTTTATGTAAAAACTTATCTGCTACCAAATTGTATGTTATGTGTTCCTCCTTTCAGGTATCAGAATGTATTCAACTCTGCTATTGCTCATTTGTGTAACTCAAAGTGTGTTTGTTTATTGTATTTTATTGTTAAATGTTATTGACCTCAGGTCACCCTTGTTCCCATTGTATTCCTCGGCGTGACGTCAGTCTGCCACTATATAAACCGCCTGTGTCCACAGTAAAGTAGCAGTAACCTTATCCTGCTCATTTCTTTGACAACCCTTAAACTCTCACTTGGGAGTGTGAGGGAACACTCGCGTCAATAAATGCTTGGGAGCGTGCCGTGTGGGTCTGCTAATGACGCCGGTGACCTGCCGACAAGGGTCGGTAACTCCTGAACGCTTTGTTAGAGCACCGTAGTTAGTCCATTAGGGGCGTGGGTTGGTTCATCGGGCCAAGACTTGGTCGCCGTTTGGGTCCGTTAATGGCTTCCGGGAACCACTCCGGGGGTCACCACTGTGAGAGAGGTGCGAAATAATGAGCAGGAAGACAAGTACTGCTGGTTTATTGATGAAGCGATCCGCTTATAAAGCGGCATGCGGACGTCTGCGTATAATGCAGAGACCATGGGTACAAAGATTTACAGGTGACCTGAGGTCAAACTATTTCTCTACAAAAACAGGACAGGTACATACAGAAAACAAAATGATTAACAATGTCTGGTCTGTTACAAAAATACTCTGTTACATATACATGGTCACTTGAACAGACAATAAAATATACAATTCACAATAATGACAATAATATGTATTCGGCCGACCCTAGGTCGCATGTGAAGGCACCACAGAAAACGGGATGTTCATTACAGAGAACGCATTGAGCGGGGACTCTACACAGTCACCACTGAGAGAAACTTCTCAGTTCCTCCTAACTCCCTTTTTCCTCAAAGTTCCTGTAGGGTGCAGGCTGTTCTTCGGAGGGTTATCCTCAATTGTAGCATAACATTGTAACGTTTATAGGGTAAACGTCACCTAGCGGAAATGCGTTAATGTACAGGAGCAGTAATAATTAAGAATAAGGAACTAGAAATAAAAGTAAGCAAAAAGAAAAGCCGGTTATAAAAAACAAAAACAGAAAAAAATATAAGTAACTAGGCGTATGAATCCCCCCCAATTTTTCGCTCAT